>NC_084975.1:1869749-1904749 GCF_963691925.1 Scomber scombrus | reverse complement strand
TAGGACATTAAAACAGCCATTTAACGGTGTGTAAAAACCCATTTGTTTTTTATGATTTACAATAAACGCACTTCAAAAATAGAAAAAGAACATAAACCAGAATATGAAAAGACAAAGTGATTACAGTTAAATTGCTCCTTCCTGTCTCTCCTGTTAAACGCTCGATCACGTTGCTGCTGTGATGGAGGACCGCTCGTCTTCCTCAGTGTCAGGAAACTGAGATTTAACCGTCATTTTTATTGTTTATATTTAATGATTGATGTTTTTGATCATAAAATAAAAGGTTGTCAACGAGTTCTGATCGTCAGAATTAGCTGAAGTGTGTGAAAGATATTTATTGACCCCCGAAACTTCCCAAAGAAGGAAAAGAAAAGAAAGAAAGAAAAAAGAGGAGGAAGCTGAGGAATGAAACAAAGAAAGAAAGAAGGAAAGAAGGAGGAAGATGAGGAAAGAAAGAAAGAAAGAAGGAAAAGGAAAGAAAAGAAAAAGGAGGAGGAAGAAAGAACAAGAAAAAAACTGAAAGAAAGAAAGAAAGAAAGACAGACATAAGGAAAAAGAAACAAACAAAGAAGTAAAAGAAAAGAAAGAAAGTAAATAAAAAAGAAAGACGGAGGAGGAAGGAAGAGGAAGAAAGAACAAGAAGGAGGAAGGAAAGAAAAAAAGGAAAAAGAGGAGGAAGAAGAAGAGGAAGCTGAGGAAAGAAACAAAGAAACAATGAAGGAAAGAAGGAGGAAGATTAGGAAAGAAAGAAACAAAGAAGAGGAGGAAAGAGAAAGAAAGAAAGAAAGAAGAGGAGGAAAGAAAGAGAAAGAAAGAGAAGAGGAGGAAAGAAAGAAAGAAAGAAGAGGAGGAAAGAAAGAAAGAGAAAGAAAGAAAGAAAGAAAGAAAGAAGAGGAGGAAAGAAAGAGAAACAAAGAAGAGGAGGAAAGAAAGAAAGAAGAGGAGGAAAGAAAGAAAGAGAAACAAAGAAGGAAAGAAAGAGAAAGAAGAGGAGGAAAGAAAGAAAGAAAGAAGAGGAGGAAAGAAAGAGAAGAGGAAGAGACCATCATCATCATCATCATCATCATCATTGTTTCCCAGCTGACAGGAAGCAGTAATCACATGTTGACCTACCAGCACTGACAGGAAGCAGTAATCACATGTTGACCTACCAGCACTGACAGGAAGCAGTAATCACATGTTGACCTACCAGCACTGACAGGAAGCAGTAATCACATGTTGACCTACCAGCACTGACAGGAAGCAGTAATCACATGTTGACCTACCAGCACTGACAGGAAGCAGTAATCACATGTTGACCTACCAGCACTGACAGGAAGCAGTAATCACATGTTGACCTACCAGCACATTCTGAGCGGCCGATGGACTGAATCTGCAGAAAGTTCTGTTGAGTTCTCAACAAGCTGTGAAGAGTTTTCACAAAACCTGCAAACAGAAGAAATAAATACAGAAACTTTAAAATGCAGTAAAAGTACAAATAAGTAAAAATACCTTAAACTGTACTACAGTAAAGTACAAGTACTTCATACTGTACTGCAGTAAAGTATAAGTACCTCTAACTGTACTACAGTAGAGTATAAGTACCTCTAACTGTACTACAGTAAAGTATAAGTACTTCATACTGTACTGCAGTAAAGTATAAGTACCTCTAATTGTACTACAGTAAAGTATAAGTACCTCTAACTGTACTACAGTAAAGTACAAGTACCTCTTACTGTACTACAGTAGAGTATAAGTACCTCTAACTGTACTACAGTAAAGTATAAGTACTTCATACTGTACTGCAGTAAAGTATAAGTACCTCTAACTGTACTACAGTAAAGTACAAGTACTTCATACTGTACTGCAGTAAAATATAAGTACCTCTAACTGTACTACAGTAGAGTATAAGTACCTCTAAATGTACTACAGTAAAGTATAAGTACTTCATACTGTACTGCAGTAAAGTATAAGTACCTCTAATTGTACTACAGTAAAGTATAAGTACCTCTAACTGTACTACAGTAAAGTACAAGTACCTCTAACTGTACTACAGTAAAGTATAAGTACCTCAAACTGTACTACAGTAGAGTATAAGTACCTCTAACTGTACTACAGTAGAATATAAGTACCTCTAACTGTACTACAGTGAAGTATAAGTACCTCTAACTGTACTACAGTAGAGTATAAGTACCTCTAACTGTACTACAGTAGAATATAAGTACCTCAAACTGTACTACAGTAGAGTATAAGTACCTCTAACTGTACTACAGTAAAGTATAAGTACCTCTAACTGTACTACAGTAGAATATAAGTACCTCTAACTGTACTACAGTAAAGTATAAGTACCTCTAACTGTACTACAGTGAAGTATAAGTACCTCTAACTGTACTACAGTGAAGTATAAGTACCTTTAACTGTACTACAGTAGAATATAAGTACCTCTAACTGTACTACAGTAAAGTATAAGTACCTCTAACTGTACTACAGTAGAATATAAGTACCTCTAACTGTACTGCAGTAAAGTATAAGTACCTCTAACTGTACTACAGTAAAGTATAAGTACCTCTAACTGTACTACAGTGAAGTATAAGTACCTTTAACTGTACTACAGTAGAATATAAGTACCTCTAACTGTACTACAGTAAAGTATAAGTACCTCTAACTGTACTACAGTAAAATATAAGTACCTTTAACTGTACTACAGTAAAGTATAAGTACCTCTAACTGTACTACAGTAAAGTATAAGTACCTCAAACTATACTGCAGTAGAGTATAAGTACCTCTAACTGTACTACAGTAAAGTATAAGTACCTCTAACTGTACTACAGTAAAGTACAAGTACCTCTAACTGTACTACAGTAAAGTATAAGTACCTCTAACTGTACTGCAGTAGGGTATAAGTACCTCTAACTGTATTACAGTGAAGTATAAGTACCTCTAACTGTACTACAGTAAAGTATAAGTACCTCTAACTGTATTACAGTGAAGTATAAGTACCTCTAACTGTACTACAGTAAAGTACAAGTACCTCAAACTGTACTACAGTAAAGTACAAGTACCTCTAACTATACTACAGTAGAGTATAAGTACCTCTAACTGTACTACAGTAGAGTATAAGTACCTCTAACTGTACTACAGTAAAGTACAAGTACCTCTAACTATACTACAGTAGAGTACAATTACCTCTAACTGTACTACAGTAAAGTACAAGTACCTCTAACTGTACTGCAGTAAAGTATAAGTACCTCTAACTGTACTACAGTAAAGTATAAGTACCTCTAACTATACTACAGTAAAGTATAAGTACTTCATACTGTACTGCAGTAGAGTATAAGTACCTCTAACTGTACTGCAGTAGAGTATAAGTACCTCTAACTATACTACAGTAGAGTATAAGTACCTCTAACTATACTACAGTAAAGTACAAGTACCTCTAACTATACTACAGTAAAGTATAAGTACCTCTAACTGTACTACAGTGACGTATAAGTACCTCTAACTGTACTACAGTGAAGTATAAGTACCTCTAACTGTACTACAGTAGAATATAAGTACCTCTAACTGTACTACAGTAGAGTATAAGTACTTCATACTGTACTACAGTAGAGTATAAGTACCTCTAACTGTACTACAGTGAAGTATAAGTACCTCTAATTGTACTACAGTGAAGTATAAGTACCCCTAACTGTACTACAGTAGAATATAAGTACCTTTAACTGTACTACAGTAGAGTATAAGTACCTCTAACTGTACTACAGTGAAGTATAAGTACCTCTAACTGTACTACAGTAGAGTATAAGTACCTCTAACTGTACTACAGTAGAATATAAGTACCTTTAACTGTACTACAGTAAAGTATAATTACCTCAAACTGTACTACAGTAAAGTATAAGTACCTCTAACTATACTACAGTAAAGTATAAGTACCTCTAACTATACTACAGTGAAGTATAAGTACCTCTAACTGTACTACAGTAAAGTATAAGTACCTCTAACTATACTACAGTGAAGTATAATTACCTCTAACTGTACTACAGTAAAGTATAAGTACCTCAAACTGTACTACAGTAAAGTATAAGTACCTCTAACTATACTACAGTAAAGTATAAGTACCTCTAACTATACTACAGTGAAGTATAAGTACCTCTAACTGTACTACAGTAAAGTACAAGTACCTCTAACTGTACTACAGTAGAGTATAAGTACCTCTAACTGTACTACAGTGAAGTATAAGTACTTCATACTGTACTGCAGTAAAGTATAAGTACCTTTAACTGTACTACAGTAGAATATAAGTACCTCTAACTGTACTGCAGTAAAGTATAAGTACTTCATACTGTACTACAGTAAAGTATAAGTACCTCTAACTGTACTACAGTGAAGTACAAGTACCTCTAACTGTACTACAGTGAAGTATAAGTACCTCTAACTGTACTACAGTAGAGTATAAGTACCTCTAACTGTACTACAGTAAAGTATAAGTACCTCTAACTGTACTACAGTGAAGTATAAGTACCTCTAACTGTACTACAGTAAAGTACAAGTACCTCTAACTATACTACAGTAGAGTATAAGTACCTCTAACTGTACTACAGTAAAGTATAAGTACCTCTAACTGTACTACAGTGAAGTATAAGTACCTCTAACTGTACTACAGTAGAGTATAAGTACCTCTAACTGTACTACAGTAAAGTATAAGTACCTCTAACTGTACTACAGTAAAGTATAAGTACCTCTAACTGTACTACAGTAAAGTATAAGTACCTCTAACTGTACTACAGTAAAGTACAAGTACCTCTAACTATACTACAGTAGAATATAAGTACCTCTAACTGTACTACAGTAAAGTATAAGTACCTCTAACTGTACTACAGTAAAGTACAAGTACCTCTAACTATACTACAGTAGAATATAAGTACCTCTAACTGTACTACAGTAGAATATAAGTACTTCATACTGTACTACAGTAAAGTATAACTACCTCTACCTGTACTACAGTGAAGTATAAGTACTTCATACTGTACTACATTGAAGTATAAGTACCTCTAACTATACTACATAGTACTCACCATTCCTTCCACTGTGCTTGCAGAGCTTCTTATCCAGCAGCAGTCTGTGTGCAGTCAGCTCTTTGTTCCGCAGCTCCTCGGCTTCCATGCTCCTGCACACAGAGGAACAAACACCGGGAGCGTCATCTTGGCCAAGCCGGGAAACAGATCACCTCCATCGGTCAGACATCGCTTCTGCAGCCGGCGGCGTGGAGGTGGAGGAGGGTGAAGGAGGAGGAGGAGGGGGGGGGCACAGCTTAGCATCCCCCTGCTAACTTAGCCTGCTAGTGTTTGACTCATGCTGCCGAAGCCTTTAAATGTTGCTTATTTCAGCCGCTTGATAGGAGACAAGTTACCCAGTATAATCTGCACCCCGGGGTGCTGCAGGAGCATGACGCCGGGAGACGATAACCTTACAGCGGCCACGGCGGTGCAGCTCTGCGGGGCTAACCTTGCACCAGTACCCGCTGTCTGCTGCTCCTCTTGCGGCTCACTGAGCATCAAACTGCGGCCTCATTTTGTTGTGTTGTTCCGGATACTAAACAGCACGAGCTACCGACGCTGATAAACACTGTAAATATGTTATTTTATAGTTTAAACAGAGCCGGAGCCACTGCTGGTCGGCTACCCAGCAGCAGCATCTCCGACCCCCCGCTGCAAGAGCTCTGCTGCGGCTAATGATGGGTGTGCTAAACCCTGAACTCTGTCTTCCAGGAGATTTTCTCTAAACCCTGAACTCTGCCTTCCAGGAGTTTGTTGTTAAACCCTGAACTGTGCCTTCCAGGAGTTTGTCGTTAAACCTTGAATTCTGTCTTCAAGAGTTTGTCGGTAAACCCTGAACTCTGTCTTCCAGGAGTTTGTCTCTAAACCCTGAACTCTGTCTTCCAGGAGTTTGTCGTTAAACCTTAAATTCTGTCTTCAAGGGTTTGTCGCTAAACCCTGAACTCTGTCTTCCAGGACTTTGTCGTTAAACCTTGAATCCTGTCTTCAAGAGTTTGTCGCTAAACCCTGAACTCTGTCTTCCAGGACTTTGTCTCTAAACCCTGAACTCTGTCTTCCAGGGTTTGGCTCTAAACCCTGAACTCTGCCTTTCAGGGCTCTTCTCTACACCCTGAACTCTTCAAGGGTTTGGCTCTAAACCCTGAACTCTGTCTACCAGGCGATGTCTCTAATCCCTGAACTCTGTCTTCTAGGGTTCATCTCTTTGCCCTGAACTCTGTCTTCTAGGAATTGTCTCTTCACCCTGAACCCTGTCTTCAAGGTTTCGGGTTTAAACATCACGACAGGCTCTAAAAATAGTGGTGCACATGTAATAAGTTAAATAAAAATGTGGCGGGATATATTAGGGTTAGGGGTTGTGATTACGGAGAATAAAGCAGGAGAAACTACCTGAAAGACTAAACTCGGCACTCCTATGTTGTCTTATTATAACCCTTACGCTGCTACTTTTCCCCACCGTACTGTCAATTTGAATTTCTCCCAAAGAGGATCAATAAAGATGCATTTTATCTCTTCTAATCAGATACATTTCAGTTTCTTACCCAATGAAACGTTATCCATGATTTATGACCAAATAACATAAACTTTACTGCTTTAAGTATACCAGTTGTCTCCAAGATGGCATTGAAGTTTTCAGCTGTGGAAATATAGACAGCGTGCAAGTGTAGTAACACTGCAGTAAAATGATTTAATCTGAATCATAAAAAATGGAATTAATACTAAAATGAATCATAAAAAATTCAACAAATCAAAGCCAGAAAACAATTCATTGCTATTTAAAAATGCTTGATTCATTTCCTGTTGATCAGATATTCCACTGATTGTCAAATTACTACAGAATGACAAATTAAAGTTAAAGGACAACCCTTCATAATGTTTACAATGGAAGTGATGGAGGACTAAACCCACAGTCCTCCTTCTATGGAAACATGGATTTAAAAGTTGATCTGAAGCTAATATGAAGCTTCAGCCGTCTGAATGAAGGAAGGAAGGAAGGAAGAAGAAGAAAGAAAGAAAGAAAGAAAGAAAGAAAGAAAGAAAGAAAGAAAGAAAGAAAGAAAGAAAGAAAGAAGGAAAGAAAGGATGAGGAAGAAGAGGAAAGAAACAAACAAGGAAAAAACAGAAACAAAAAACAAAGAAGGAAAAGGAAAGAAAGAAAGAAAGAAAGAAAAGAAAGAAAGAAAGAAGGGAGGAAGAAGAAGAGGAAGAAAGAACAATAAGGAGGAAGGAAATAAATAAATAAAGAAGGAGGAGGAAGAAGAGGAAGATGAGGAAAGAAAGAACGAAGGAGGAAGATGAGGAAAGAAAGAAACAGAAGGAAAAGGAAAGAACAAGAAAAAGGAGGAAGAAAGAAAAAACTGAAAGAAAGAAAGAAAGAAACAAACAAACAAACAAAGAAGCAAAAAAGAAAGAAAGACAAGAAAAAAGAAACAAACAAGGAAAAAACAGAAACAAAAAACAAAGAAGGAAAAGGAAAGAAAGAAAGAAAAGAAAGAAAGAAAGAAGGGAGGAAGAAAAAGAGGAAGAAAGAACAATAAGGAGGAAGGAAATAAATAAATAAAGGAGGAGGAAGATGAGGAAAGAAAGAAACAGAAGGAAAAGGAAAGAAAAGAAAAAGGAGGAAGAAAGAAAAAACTGAAAGAAAGAAAGAAACAAACAAAGAAAGAAAGACAGACTCTTGCCCTCTTTGTGTTCCTATACTTCCACCACAGCTCATTAGAAGGTTTTAATATTCAGTATGAGCAAGAAAGAAGAGGAAAAAAGAAGAGGAGGAAGGAAAGAAAGAAAGAAGAGGAGGAAAGAAGAGGAGGAAGGAAAGAAAGAAAGAAGAGGAAAAAAGAAGAGGAGGAAGGAAAGAAAGAAAGAAGAGGAGGAAAGAAGAGGAGGAAGGAAAGAAAGAAAGAAGAGGAAAAAAGAAGAGGAGGAAGGAAAGAAAGAAAGAAGAGGAGGAAAGAAGAGGAGGAAGGAAAGAAAGAAAGAAGAGGAAAAAAGAAGAGGAGGAAGGAAAGAAAGAAAGAAGAGGAGGAAAGAAGAGGAGGAAGGAAAGAAAGAAAGAAGAGGAAAAAAGAGGAGGAAGGAAGGAAAGAAAGAAAGAAGAGGAGGAAGGAAAGAAAGAAGAGGAGGAAGGAAAGAAAGAAAGAAGAGGAAAAAAGAAGAGGAGGAAGGAAAGAAAGAAAGAAGAGGAGGAAAGAAGAGGAGGAAGGAAAGAAAGAAAGAAAGAAAGAAGAGGAAAAAAGAGGAGGAAGGAAGGAAAGAAAGAAAGAAGAGGAGGAAGGAAAGAAAGACAGAAGAGGAGGAAAGAAGAGGAGGAAGGAAAGAAAGAAAGAAGAGGAAAAAAGAAGAGGAGGAAGGAAAGAAAGAAAGAAGAGGAGGAAAGAAAGAAAGAAAGAAGAGGAGGAAAGAAGAGGAGGAAGGAAAGAAAGAAAGAAGAGGAGGAAAGAAGAGGAGGAAGGAAAGAAAGAAAGAAGAGGAAAAAAGAAGAGGAGGAAGGAAAGAAAGAAAGAAGAGGAGGAAAGAAGAGGAGGAAGGAAAGAAAGAAAGAAGAGGAGGAAAGAAAGAAGAGGAGGAAAGAGAAAGAAAGAAAGAACAAGAAAGAAAGAAAGAAAGTTGGACCAAAGCGCTGTACAGTTATTAAAATACAATATAATCATAAACAAAACAGTAAAGGAAAAGTAAGAGCTCAATTTTAAAAAAAGAGTAAAAGTTGAATAAAAATACAATAAAATAAAATAAAATAAAAGCCAAGGATTCTCGCCTTTTAAAATATAATGGACTCACCGTGTGTGTGTGTGTGGTTGTCGTGGGTGACCGGCTGTTTCTCGGTGTGTCAGCAGACCGACTGAAGCCGCTGCAGCTCCGCCTGAAAACAATTATCTGTGAGCTGATCTGGAGACATGCTTTTCTCTCTCTCTCTCTCTCTCTCTCTCTCTCTCTCTCTCTCTCTCTCTCTCTCTCTCTCATCCCCCCCCCTCCCCCCCCCTCCCGTCTCTTCTTCTTGTGTTTAATTGGATGGCCGGGCCTCTCTCCAGGTATCCTGGTAACCCACCGACCTGCTGATGTCACTGCTCTCCATAATGAAGTGTGAGTGTATCTAGCTGCCTTTGTCAATAACCAGGCAGGGAAATACAGCGGAGATAAGAGCCACAATGAAGGCCGTGTCTGCCATGATATGATTTAAGGTGATGATGGGGGGGGGGGGGGGGGGGGGGGGGGGGGGGGGGGGGGGCACTCGGCTGCTCTGGGTCCTAAACTGTGACGGGCACAGATTATTATTATTATACTTTATTATTAAAACCTCAGCTTAGTTTTGGTTTAGCTTTGCTGTTATTCAGGCAACTTTATTTATATACAGAAAATAACAGCAAAATTATTAATTGACCCCGTCTGTTTCGACTGTTCCTTCTTTCCTCCCTTCCTACCTCCATCCCCCTTTCTTCCTTCCTTCTGTCCTTCCTTCCTCCCTCCCTCCTTCTTTCCTTTCCTCATTCCTTCCTTCTTTTCCTTCCTCCCTTCCTTTTCTCTTTCTTTCCTCTCCCCTACCTTCCTCCCTTCCTTCTTTCATCTGTCCTTCCTTCCTCCCTTCCTCTTTTCCTTTCTCCGTCCCTCCCTCCTTCCTTCCTTCCTTCTTTCCTCCATCCCCTCCCTCCCTCCCGTCCTCCCTTCCTCCTTTCCTTCCTTCTTCCTCCCTTCCTTCCTTCTTCATTCCGCCCTTCCTTCCTTCCTCCCTTCCTCCTTTCCTTCCTTCTTCATTCCTCCCCCTTCCTTCCTTCTTCATTCCTCCCTTCCTTCCTTCCTCCCTTCCTCCTTTCCTTCCTTCTTCATTCCTCCCTTCCTTCCTCCCTTCCTTCCTTCTTCATTCCTCCCTCCTTTCCTTCCTTCTTCCTCCCTTCCTTCCTCGACTCGAGGACAACAGGAGGGTTAAAACCTCTATAAAACCTTTAATTCTTCTGATCATTGGAACAATTCAACAACACGGCACAAGTTTCAACCATAAACAAATCAAACAAGTCAGGTTTGATCTTCCGTAGCCGACAGCTGTCAGCATTGTGTGAAAGATGAGAAGGGAGAGTTTATTTTCCAGGTCAAGGTATTAAGTGAGAGAAAGTGAGTCTAAGAAAACACCTTGTGACGTTAAGTGTTGTGTTGGTGTGGAGCTGCGTGGGCGGCCGGTCGGCACATTTGCATTTCAAAGAGTCTCCTCGAAGCTCCTCGGCTCATCACTGTCGAGTCTGCTGGACCTTCGCTGACCTGCTGCCTCCTTTACATCACCCTCCGATCCTGACAAACACCCACCTGAGCTAACTGAGTATTTTATATATATACACATATGTACACATTTTTCCTGATTACTAGAGGGTTAAAAAATGTACAGTTTGTCCTGAAGGTGGCGCCAGAGAAAAGGAAATGTTGTGACTTGGTGGCCATTTTAGACTATAATCACATTAAATTCAAAACACAGCTAGCATGTGAACAACTGTTCCTTCTTTCCTCCCTTCATTCCTTCCTTCTGTCCTTCTTTCCTCCTTCCTTCTCTCTTTCGTTACAATTTCGTTGTATTTCGGTACAGTGACAAATAAAGCTATTCATTCATTTCTTTCCTCCCTCCCTGCTTCTTTCCTTCCCTCCTTCCTTCCTCGCTCATTCTCTCTTTCCTTCCTTCCTCCCTCATTCTCTCTTTCCTTCCTCCCTCCCTCCTTCTTTCCTTCCCTCCTTCCTTCCTTCCTTCCATCTGTCCTTCCTTCTTCCCTCTTTCTTTCCTCCCCATTACCTTCTTTCTTTCCTCCTTACTTCTTTCCTCCCTCCCTCCCTCATTCTTTCCTTCCCGTCCTTCCTTCCTTCCTCCCTTCCTTCTTTCCTCCCTACCTCCCTCTCTCTTTCTTTCCTCCCCATTACCTCCCTACCTTCCTTCCTTCCTTCCTTCCAAAACAGTCGCCCCCTGGTGGCCTTTTGATAGAATGCACTTTTAACTTACTTCCTCGTTGGCCTCATTTCAGAGGACCGGAAGTCCCCGCCTGAAATTAACCAATCAGAGCAGAGTGGGCTCATCAGGAGGGGGGGGGGGGGCTCTTAAAGAGACAGGAGCTAAAACGGCCTGTTTCAGACAGAGGCTGAACTGAGCGGCTGCATAAAGGACCAGTAGAAGATAAATAAGGAGTTTATAACTGTAAACCGTACAAATGTGTTCTAGTAGAGCCTCAGAGTTAAAACATATGTCTTGAAATCTGCAGAATATGTTCCCTTTAACATGTTTACATTTCGCATGTAACATACAAGTTGGCCTAAACCTTGATAAGCTTCAGCTGCTTGATAACGAGTTAATTATCAGAAACAGGTGTGTTAGAGTGGAGAGAAACCTAAAACATGCAGGGCAGCAGCTCTACAGGAGCAGGTTGGAGATAACTGCTCTAAACTCTCCTGAGGTTGTTAACCACATGTCTTACTGTGATTAACCTTCGTGTCGTCCTCCCCGTCTGTTTTGACTGTTCCTTCTTTCCTCCCTTCCTTCCTTTCGTCTGTCCTTCCTCCCTCCCTCCCTCCTTCTTTCCTCCCTCCCTCCATCCCTCCTTCTTTCCTTCCCACCTTCCTTCCTTCCTCCCTCCTTTCCTTCCCTCCTTCCTTCCTCCCTTCCTCCCTTCCTCCCTTCCTCCCTCCCTCCCTCCCTCCCTACTTCCCTCCCTCCTTCTTTCCTTCCCTCCTCCCTTCCCTCCCTTCCTTCTTTCCTCTCTCCCTCCTTCTTTCCTTCCCTCCTTCCTTCCTTCCTTCCTCCTTCTTTCCTTCCCTCCTTCCTTCCTTTCCTTCCTCTCCTGTCTCCTGTTAAAGTGAAAAATTGAGCTCACATTTCAGCATCAGGTGCTGACAGAGTCTAAACTAGAACCCGCCCCTCAGTTCTCTCCTGGCTTGTGAGTGCAGAGCTCAGGGACCAGTTAATGAAAATGAGTTTGATCTCTGGAGGCCTGAAGCAGCAGGAAGAAAAACACCTGCTGAACTCAGCTTGATTGATATCTGTTCTTGTTTTAAACCCTCATCTATCTGGGGAAAGAGGAGCGAACACTTGAGCTCTCTGTTGAAACAAGCAGTGAACACAACTCTGACATATATCATCAGCTTTTAAGTATATGTTTAACTTATTTCCTCATCCAGCAGTTACTGATCAACATTATCATTCATTAGGAGACGTGGTTCTGTCAACCTGCTGAATGTAAAGTCCAATATTAGCTCTGTGTTTACTCTCTACCAACTCCTGAGGGAAATGTCTGGCGCTTTAGCTGCTAAATGCTCCACTATGTTCACCAGCTAGTCTCCTACAGTATAGACACTGTATGATAATAATGGACGTAGTAGCCACGATGACGTCACCCGTGGTTTGTGGACTCCTATTTTGAAGCCTTGACTTTGACATTTTGACCGAAGTGATGAGAAGTGACCATAGTTGGATGAGAGTGTGGAGCTGAGTCCAACTACAGCTCCTCATGCACCACCATGGTAGAGACCTGTCAATCACAAGGTAGCAACGCCCTAAATCCTACGCTGCTTTATCATCTATTTTACTCTAAATGGAGCCATCATTTACTAAATGAACATCATGCTGTGTTGAAGAAGACTTGAAACTACCCATTGAGTTTATTAGGAAACTCTTTAATGAGGTAATAAATGAAGTAGACTAATTTTCTCAATCAGACTTATTCTTTTTGAGCCAGTGTAGTCGCCCCCTGCTGGTCATTAGAGAGAATGCAGCTTTAAGTCACTTTCACATTGGCTTCACTCTTTACACCTGCTTGGTCTACAGATAACTGTGTCTGTTTGCTGTTTGGTGCTGAGCAGGTAGTGTACAGTGGCTTCTTTCTTTTTTTTACAGCTTTATCTCTGAAAATGACGCTATGAGAGCGCTGAGAGTGAACCAAAACAGTAAAGTTGCAGCCGGACAGCTAAACAATGAGCTGAAACTCAACTATAAAGCTCCGTAAAGCTGCAGAGTTGCTGATAATTCTCTGTAGATTAATCATAGCTGTTTTAACTGTGCTTTCAAAACATGTAAAAGCTATTATCAGCTGAACATGTGACCCCACAAAACTGAAACATCATCCATCATCACCTCGTTCCTGAACAGAATTATTGCAGAGACACTGGACATTTTTCCAGGATAGTTCAGTTAAATTAGTTTGTTCTGTGACTTTTCCACAGATCAAAACCTTCACTACAATATTTAATGATTTCCAGGTCGTGGATTTGTTTACTGGTTGTCAAATCTGCTGCTCACCTGGACTCAAAACACTTAAAAAATGTAATTCAAATCAGAAGAAAGAGACTATTTTTCAAAAGGTTTGAGGGTTGACATCTGTTTTGAGGTAAGATACAGTTCATACAGGAAGAATGAATGCAAGTACGAATGTTTGAAAGTAAAATATGATTTATCACTTTATGATTTGATACCAAAATATAATAGTTAATCTTTCATATAAAATACAAAGAAATCAATCAGATAAATGAAATAAACAGTATTTAAAATCTCCTCATACTCGATTTGTCTCTTTGAAATGATTTCGACATGGACGACCGCTGCATGTTTCCCATCAGAAGGGCAGTTTATCGTAGAGGGGGATTTTGTTTTTTAGCGACAGGGTGGAGTTGACCTGCTGGGCCGACAACAGGTTGTGCCACTGAGCGACCGGCCGCCGCGGGTTGGCCAACATGTCGGCCCAGTGCCTCAGCTGGTTCCCCGAGGCGTCGCAGCCCAGGAAGATCTTCCCCATGGCGTCGTTGCGGGTCATGGCGTCGTGGTCCCACACGGAGATCACCAGGTTCATCCTCTGAGGACGAGCAGGTGGAGCAGAGTAGAGGGTGGGGAGGTTAATTAAAGGGTCATTTCACTTACATTTACATTTTTGAAACAACTAAATATTTTTAAAATATTTCTTATTAGAGCTACAGTAGAACAGTAGATATGCCAGGCCAGTTTATATAATGTAGAAACAGTGTCTTCATCACATTTGGCGCTTTTCCACTATACAGTTCTAGCTTTACTCGGCTCGGCTTGACTCGGTTTGGTACCAGGAACAACCTTTTCCATTACTATAGTACCTACTCAACGTGGGTGGGGTTGTCATAGCAACGGCTGCATTAAACTGCTGTGACTTCGTTTTCTACGCGACACAAACACATAAACAATGGAGGACATGGAGGCGATGGTGTACTTGCTGCTGTATGAGGCTTTCTGTCTTCCTTCCTTCCTTCCTTCCTTCCTTCCTTCCTTCCTTCCTTCCTTCCTGCTGCTGTATGAGGCTTTCTGTCTCACACAAAGCAAGAGAAGAGAAACTAATCTCTGTAACGCTGTTGTTGGTATTTAAAAATGCCGGGTTTGATTCTTGTGTGGGACGGCTCATGACTCTTCCAGTAAAGACTCTCTGACCTATCAGTGGCCGGCAGTCTGGTGATGTCACATTTAGTATCGGCTCGGCTCGCTTGGAACCTCGGCAGAGCAGATACTAAAAAAGCAGCAGGTACCAGGTACTATCACTGATGGAGACGCAACAAAAACCTGAGTCGAGTCGAGTCGTGCTAGAACCGTATAGTGGAAAAGCACCAATTGTTTGTTCCCCAGAGAACACTGATAAGTTTATTTTTACAATGTAAAATGTCTCATTCACTACATGTTAGTCACAGTTCTGCAAAAATTATCAAATTTAAGAAATCCTCATCAAAAATTCTTGATTATGTTACATGTTTAAGTAATACTCGAAAATCCTGCATCTGCCCGGCTCTGTTTTCTTCTCTGGTGAAACTCACCTGGATTTGGTCAAACGTCACGTCGAAGGTGAAGGATTCGTTGTAATAAGGGTTCAACGTTTTCTTTTTAATGGACGTCTTCTTTTTCTTCCACTTCCTCTTGTCCAAAGCCAACTGCACCTTCACATAAGGATCTGCAAACACCAAAAGGAATAAAATGATCAAGGTGTTCAGCGCCTGTATGTTTCTGTTAGAGTTTGATTGACACATCAGCCTGATGATCAAATTCAATCTCATTACAGATGTGTCATGTACTGTGCATCATGTGAAGTATCTCAATTGCATAGATTACGTTTATTTATACACTATAAAATGTCTGACTAACATTGGAAGAAGAAACACAATGACAAGAAATACGAATGTTGTTCTTTCTTGTCTACTTTGACAGCGTGTTTAGAGTTAAATGCAGCTATCTATCATCTACTATCTACCACTTCTCTCTGCTCAATCTCACAGTAAACTAAATGTCAGGGAGCCGCTGTAGAAACAGAAATGGTATACTGTTTCTTCTTTGCTGGTTTTCTTTCCTCTGCACATGCCCACTAGGAGGAGTGGTTTTAGAGAGTGAGAACTAATGGATCTGAAGTGCAGGTATGTTTACATGCTGTTTAATGTGCTGTGGCTGAGCAGCTAATTTGATACCTAGAAAGCTAAATGACGTTAGCGGTGCACGTTTCCCCATTGATTGTTTGTTTGGTGCCTCCTTCAACAAGCTAAGGTGCAGGACAAGATGTGTGTTCATGATTATAAGTTAGATAAGAAGGACATTTTAGCAGGAATGCTAAAGTGGTTTGTTATTCAGAGTCTATGGCTGTTGTGTGTCAGGATGCGGTCAGGCTCAGTGTGACCTATGATCGATCGCTACATTATCGCTTTATGTAAAGGTCTCTAACTACGTAGGCAGATAACAGACTGATATTTCATTAAATTAATGCTAAACTATCATGAAGACTTACAGAGCACTGTGCTGTAAAGATTTCAGTTGGACTTATACAAACAAAAACAATCTCAAACCATGACAATCAGACTTCAACATGGTGTCTCCTCCATCAGAGCAGAGGTATAAAACATGTTTGGTTCAGAAGTTTTGGTTCAGTCTGACCTGAGGTTCCTCCAATGTCCATCCTCTTTAGGTTTTTGGCCTCCAGGATCACCACAGTCAGTTTGCTGGCAGTGGGAACGTAACGCAGAGAGAAACAGATCTCCCCCAGGTTCTCATCCTGTGATGTACAAACGTGGCAGCAGACACAAAAAGCTGTATTATAAATCAGCACAAAATTCAACACAAATGTTCACTGCATATTTCAAGCAACGACAACAACCCCCTTTTGTGTGACAAAAGTTTGAAGTTCAGATTCACACCTAAACACCCGTCCATCAACTTTCACTTGCATTATGAAACATAGATGTTACTATATTCTATTTTAGTGTAATTTGTTTCTGCTTCCTCAGATCGGCTTCCTTTTTAGTGAAGGAGTCACTAAAAAGGGGGGTCGTAACCAATGATGATGAATTTAGAGGTCTGAACCAGGCGGGGAGTTCCAGTCCTCTGCAATGAGGCCAACGCGGAAGTAACTTAAAACTGCATTCTATCAAAAGGCCACCAGGGGGCGACCGTTTTGGTGTCAAAAGGACTTCCGTCTCTATACAAGTCAATGGAGAATTCACCAACTTCTCACTTGATTTCTAACCTCAGTAAACGTTTTCAAAATGTACCTGACATTTTCAAGATGGCGCTGCTCAGATCCGATACTATTGGCCTCCGAGCAGCAATCCACAAACCAATGGGTGATGTCACGGATGTTACGTCCATTTTATATACAGTCTATGGTCGTAACAGTAGACCAGTGAGAAAAAGTAGTAGTAGAAAAACCTCAAACTTGGCGGGCTCGCCAAGGTCCTGCCACTCCTCGATGACGTGGTTCCAGTCAACGTTGGCGAGCTGAAGCCGGAGCTCGCCGATGATGTCGTGTTTGGAAAATCTGTTGAAGTCGTACACCTGCATCACCACCGTCGACTTCATGAGAGTAGACTTGGATATCTGGGGAAAGAAAATTACATCACATCTGTAGCATTGAGTTTAGCTTCATAAAAGGGTCAGTTCGCCTAAAAATGTGCCAATATATCATCATGGAGACAAAGCTTAAGTGTGGCAAGTCAACAAAAACTAATAGCAACGATCACATCAGTCTCTGCAGAGTAGTTCTGTGTAAGGCATTGTTAATTTCTCAAAGAACTTCAGGACAAGATAACAAGCTCCTACCGGGAAGTTGAACTGTTCATTGAAGACGGGGTTCAGTGTGTGTCTGAACACTTTGGTCTCACAGGTTTTGCTTTTGTCTGGACAGACGTAGACTTTGACGTACGGGTCGGAGCCTCCTCCCAGGTCCATCGCCTTCAGGTTGGTGGCTTGTTTGATCCCCACATTGAGCTGTGAACAGAGAGTTAAGACCAAAGTGATGTCTTCACACTGCTTTTTTTTGTCTGACCAACAGTCTGAAACTTCAATTTTCAGGCATGAAAGGCTGTAATTGTCAAATGATTGTTGACTTTTCTTGAGCAATGACTTTTGATTGAGCAGTTAATTGATTATAATAGTTAGATATATAATAGTTGCAACTAGGGCAGCAACAAACAATTATTTTCATTATTGATTAATCTGTCAATTATTATCTGTGATGAATCGATTAGTTGTAAAATGTCAGGAAATGGTGAAAACGTTAATCACTGTTTACCAAAGCCCAACATGACGTCCTCAAATGTCTTTTTTTGTCTACAACCCAAATATATTCAAATCGCTGTCATACAGGACTAAAGAAACCAGGAAATATTCACATTTAAGAAGCTGAAACCAGAGAATTCACTCAAAACGATTTATCAATTCTCAAAATAGTTGGGGATTAATTTAATAGTTGGCAACTAATTGATTAATAACTGCAGTTCTTAATCAGATTGACTATAAAACGTCAAACAGTAAGAAGCACTTTTTTCTAGTTACTAAGAGTTCATTGTGAAATTCAGTTTATGAACATGTACAACACAGAAAAGCTTCAGATCTTTGAAAAGGTGCAACCTGCAAATGACAAGTATTCAATTATCAAAATATTTGCAGATTAATTTTCTGTCGATCAACAAATCATATCACAAAACGATTGATTGATTATCAAAATAGTTGGCCGTTAACTTAATAGTCTGCAGCAGATCGATGCATTACTGTGAGTTAACACAGAGGAGCAGCACTTCACAGGTTTACTCACCTGAGACTGAGCAGTCTCATAGTCCAGAGAGTAGAGCAGCTTTCCTCTCTGTTGATGGGTCGAACCGTAATCCACATCCGACACATCAGGCTGGACCTGTCACAGGAAACATCACACACACACTTCTGGTTAGATATGTCAGGCAAAAAGGGAAGTCGAACCAAGATTTATGTGACACTTTTAAAATTGATCAGAGAAACTTAGCAACCTCAGTTTATAATTAAGCACCTTTGAAACACTCAGAAGCTCATTTAACCTTTGTGTCGTCCTACAGGGTCAAATTGACCACGTCTGTTTTGACTGTTTCTTCTTTCCTCCCTTCCTTCTTTCCCTCCTTCCTTTCCTTCCTTCCTCCCTTCCTTCTTTCCTCTGACCTTCCTCTTTTCCTTTCTCCCTCCATCCTTCCTTGTTTCCTCCCTCCCTCCTACCTTCCTTCCTTACTTCCTCCTTTCCTTCCTTCCTTCTTCCTCCCTTCCTTCCTCCTTTCCTTCCTTCTTTCTTCCTCCCTCCTTTCCTTCCTTCCTTCCCTCCTTCCCTTCCTTCTTCCTTCCTTCCATCCTTCCTTCCTCCCTTCCATCTTTCCTTTCTCCCTTCCAGCCTTCCTCCCTCCCATCCTTCCTTCCTCCCTTCCTTGACTCGAGGACAACAGGAGGGTTAAAGGAACTTAAACCGCTGTTTTGTAGTTTTAGGGTTAGGTTGAGGCTTTAAATAATCCCATTCAGGTTTGCATGTATATTGTCTATTCTTTGTCATTTTTTGTGTACATTTTAACTTCTGCAAACTAAACTAACCTCTGTGGTCGCATGTTGTTTTAATTTGTTTTAACTACAGAAATAAAAAACTTGTAGATGTGTAAAAAGTGACTCACCAGAGACGAGGAGGTTTTTCCGTTCAAGGTCTTCAGATTGATGTTCTCGTCCTTCTTCTTCTGCCGCTTCTTCTTCTTCCCCCTGCAGCAGCACTTGATGCAGATACACAGTAAGCAGAGGAGAATCAGCAGGACGCCGGCCACAAACAAGGTGTAGACCGCCCATCGAGGCACTGCGGGACACAAAAAAACAGGCAGCCATGTAGTTAGTTGTGTGATTGACTCTGTCGTGCATATACAATGAATTAATTAATTTCTATTTTCATGTCATATAATTAAAAAATGATCAACCCTGCATGGGATTACGTGACATGAAACACTACAACATGTTAACAGCAAGTTCCAGCAGTCGTTATTCATCTTCCACATAGAAATAAATCATCAAACCACAGACTGTGTATAGCTTTTTTTAATTTTTAGTTTGGGCAAAACACAATACATTTCAGTTTTTAGCAATTTTCAGCTCACATAACTGACAAAGCTGATCCTGTTCTTCAATACCAGCAAATGTAATGGTACTATATCACATCTCATTCGGGCACACAGATATTTTCCATTTAGGCAATTTCATATAATTGTCAGTCAGTAGTGTAATGGGAATTCTTATTATTAATTTTCTCTGATAAAAATGACATGTGTCATATGATTAGGTGTATGTGTGTGTCATAGTCTGTTGATTGAGTGAACATCATGTATGTTAAAATCTACTGACTAACCATTGCCCTGATTGTACACACATTATAACGTTACTATTGTGCTTACATTGTTCTGATGGTAGAACAAGATCATCCTTTTACAAGATAAAGTATTGTATATAATCTGACAACTTCCTCTGCTCTGGGCTCATTCATGCCATCTCACACTTGAGACAGCATGAGTCCATCTGCAGACGACTGAATAAACTCTCAGAAAGACAACGAACGACTTTGTGCTTCTTGATATAAAATTGCCAGAACAGTAGTTAACTATTTTTTCAATTAAACTACATGTTCTAAGATTGGCTGGTCTAGTAATAGGCTTATTTCAAATCTCTTTTACTTTAAACTGGTTAAAAACACCATCTGTTAACTAACATCTACTGTTTCTTTGAAAGTGTACGCTTCCTCACACCCTGCTTTATAAAAATAAGGTGTGTCAGTTCCCGTATATATTTGTCCTATATGAGTCTACCAGTGCCAGTATAAGTTCTTACATAACATATGGCCTCCAGGAAATGTGCTGGGCTTTGACTGAAGTCAAGTGTGGCCCAATCGCAATGTCCACAATCACTGAGTAATCGTCTTTGAGGTGTGTTTCTTGGTAAGAGGTGAAAGGGCTTAGGGTTGTCCCACTGTCAAATCGCCAAGTGTATGATTGCTGTCTTTGAGCCCTTTATGCACACTTTCTCTTAGTTACCCTACAGTTCATAGTGTTGTGAAGTTAAATACGGGGAAGCCCAGAAGCAATAATATACCATCTTGAGGGATTGGGCAATGGGGTCTTTTTCACGACCAAGTACGCCAAGTGACTCAGGAGTACAAACTTCTGAGGACGGGAGGAGGCAGTACGGTCATTCCCTAACCCTAACCCTACCAATTGGAACAGCAGTGTAGTTAATACATTTATATGTATATAATTGTGGTGATATCAGTACATATAGAGTCTGGAGCCAGCACTGCTCTGTCCAGGAAAATCATGAAGCTTCATTTTACATTCAAATAAACTAATGTGGCAACTTCAAGTGTTAGATTTCATCAATGAGACGAACATTTGTCTTCCAAAAGGAATTATATCATATATCAAAATGCTGCAGAGAAATGAGAGCCAGCTGTAAATTACCAAAGTGCTGCATAGATCATGTTCTGGGGATGATGACATGTTGACCTGCCGATCATCTCAGCGGTCGGTCTGTTAGCAGCTGAGATGACTGGCTGGTCTCACCCAGTCAGCAGACGAAACATGAACAAAATATTAAAACTGACAAAAAGTAAAAAAGTGACATATTAACAGTTACAGCAGCTTTCCGCCTTGCTCAAAATCTCCATCATCACTGTCAGTTGGTGCAAATTGCATCCTGAGATACTTGGCTGCTCCAAGCTTCGGTCCATCAATGCTGTAACTTCATCACTCAGTCACTCCAACACATCTTCATAATTGAACAACAGTATAGGTCTAAAAACCCAACCTTGTTGCTTTTACATGAGGACCTCCAGGTGTACAGCAAAAATCACAGCAGCTTTTAGCCTGGCTCAAAATCTCCATCATCACTAACAGTTGGTGCAAAATGCATCCCGAGATGGCTGTCCCAAGCTTCGGCTGATCAATGTTGTAACTTCATCACTCAGTCACTCAGTCAGTGCATCACATCCTCATAACTGAACAACAGCATAGGTCTAAAGCTCAGCTGGCAAAAAACAACCTTTTTACATTTACAAAAGGACCTCTGGATCAACCCACAGGACCGTAATTTAACCATCATTTTAAAAACTGTTACAAATCACTGTTAAAAAAATAATGATATTTGATGATGTGATAACTCTGTGGTTAAGGTCTGGTTAGGGTAAGGCACAAAAATCACTTGATTAGGTTCAGGGAAAGACTGTAGTTTGGGTTAACCCTCCTGTTGTCCTCCTGGGTCAAATTGACCCCATCTCTTTTGACTGTTCCTTCTTTCCTTCCTTCCTCCTTCTTTCTTTGCTCCCTCCTCCTTCCATACTTCTTTCCTCACTTCCTCACTTCCTACCTTCCTTCATTACTTCCTTCCTCCTTTCCTCCCTCCCTCCTTACTCCTTTTCATGTCCTTCCTTCCGTCCTTCTTTCTTTCCTTCCTTCCTTCCTTCCTTCCTTCCGTCCTTCCTCCTGTCCCTCCTTCCACCTTTCCTTCCTCCCTTCCTTCTTTCCTCACTTCTTTCCTTCCTTCCTTCTCTCCTTACTTCCTTCCTATTTTCCTCCCTCCCTCCCTCCTTACTCCTTTCTTCCTTCCTTCCTTACTCCTGTCCTTACTTGACCTGAGGACAACAGGAGGGTTAAAATGACCACTTGAAATGTGATTTACACACTACGATTCAGCACCAATTCATCCCACAATCTGACACAGATCAGCAAAGATTTTATAAGACCCATCTTCCACCATGTGTCATGCAATAAACTTACATCATGGTTGTTATCAGTCTAAAGGTGCCTGTAATGGTGTAAAGGAGGCTTTAGGAGAAGCTGCAGTTTGGTGACTTACAGGGAATTTTGTTCAGCAGGTCGTTAAAGAAGTCGGTTATGGCAACCACAGCCGGGTTGACGGTGGTGTTAGTGTGGCTGGTGGAGAAGAAGGTGGTGAGGTGCAGGGGTGCATGGGTGCTGTTAGCCCCTGGAGGTGATGAATGTTTGGTATACATGACGAGGAGGTTGAAGAGAAGAGATCTGGAAGCAAGAGAAGTTATTTTAGGTTTAGTGGTCATGGTAGATTTTACTCAAACTCTGTGAGATGAGTTGAAGTTGATTTTTGGGGGCAGAACAATTCAAACCAAGCACATTGAGCTACATTATCATCCATTGGAGTAGTGTTTGTGTCCATCTGATTTTGGGAACAAAAGATATGAAACATATTTGTTGATGACCAAAACTAGACCAAAAAAAATAACATTTGAAAACTGAAACTATGTGAAAATCTTCAAAATAAAAATAAAACAATGATGTGAAGGATGGATAAATAAACTAATTGTTTAATGCAAAGTCTCATTCAACAACCTGCATGCATCTGCTTCTGGTTATTAAAACCAGGCGGGGAGTTCCGGTCCTCTGAAATGAGGCCAACGCGGGAGTAACTTAAAACTGCATTCTATCAAAAGGCCACCAGGGGGCGACGGTTTTGGTGTCAAAAGGACTTCCGTCTCTATACAAGTCAATGGAGAATTCACCAACTTCTCACTTGATTTCTAACCTCAGTAAACGTTTTCAAAATGTGTTTATGGTCTCAATCGCTAGTTTAAAGCCTTCTTCAATGCAGTATGATGTTCATTTGGGACATTTTGGCCTCCCTGATTTTATATGTGACGATAAAGCAGGGTATGCATTAGGGCATGGCTACGTGGTGATTGACAGGTTGATTGGTTCACAGGTTCAGGAGGGCGCCTCATGCTCCTCCTGATGCCCATATAAGTAGAATCCCTGTTTTTATTTTTACCAGCATGCACCTGAAATGTTCAAGATGGCGCTGCTCAAATCCGATACTATTGGCCTCCGAGCAGCAGTCCACAAACCAATGGGTGACGTCACGGATGTTACGTCCATTTCTTATATACAGTCTATAATTAAAACGTAGCATCTTGCATTTCAGTACAGTTAGCTAACGTAACCCATTATTTAATCAGAAACATAATCAGAAACAAGTTTAATCTCATGTAGGTTTCTATGAGGTTAACAAAACTGAACAAAAATGTGCTTTTTTATGTGATTGAAGCCACCTAAAGTCTCAAAATGACATACAAGCGGTTTGCCAATTAACTACACACATGAACTACTACACTGAGAGTCCACAGTAAAAGGTTTTACTTCAGCCATTTGGTTATTGAACGTCATGCCTGAAGGAGCAGAAGAAGTATCGCCATATAAAACTATTCACTGTCATGCTATTTTTAAAACAGGGAAGGAGTTCGACAATGAGACGTCTCAAAGTGGAGTTTGGAGGTTTCCTGACAACAGTGACCAATAAAAATCAAACAAACATAAAAGTCTGCGGACACGGCTGAGTGGAATTCCAGCTTCGGGTCTCCACCATGAACAAACAGCAGCAGCACATTAAGTCACAGTCTGATAACAACACTCGTCACAAAGCCTCAACGCTGTGTCTGTGTCACCGCCTGACGAATCTGTTTGATAAAGAAACAATACACACAAATAAAATACACTCTGTAACCTCCAACCTTCACATAAACCTGGTTCTTACCTTCACACTGTAACCTCTTAAAGTGTTAACACTCAAACAAGAAGAAAGAGGAAGGAGTAGTCTTTTCCAAAAAGAAATTGAAATTTCCATCACTTTCTATTAAAAGTCTAAAAGTAAAAACTTGAACATTTTATTTTTAATTATTTTCTTACATAAAAGTTTTTTTAGCTTTACAAAAACTGACTCACATTTCTAAGTTGCCTGGCTTTTATTTATTTATTTAAAAACAAAAAAAAAGTTCTCATTTTGAAAATATCTCTACTTTCTAAAAATGTTCCACTTTTTCTAAAATGTCCTCAGGTTCCCAAAATGGTCTCAGTCTCTACTTTGTTAAAGAAATCCTTACTTTTATATATTAAAAAATGTCATGATCTAAAATGTACTTTGTTTGTCAAATAGACAGAATTAGAAGATTACAAACAGACACACGGCGTCCTGAAACTACTCGAAGCAAAGCTGAACAAACTTCGACTGTCGACTGACGGTAAACTCCGCGTCAGGATGTCTGTCACTCAGTCAGTGTCTGTGTAAATATACTGATGAAGATTTCCATCTCAAAGAATAAGGAACTCTGAAATGGATCAGTGGATTGTCACTCAACCTATGAAGCACTTATATTACTACATACTGAACGTTTGAGTAAAGAAAACCAAGAAACACAGAGGAGACAATCTATTAGTGCCATCATGAACAGCTACTCAATGGACCCTTTAATAAAGTGGTTTAATCCTAATTTGGTTTACAATTATTCATCAAAGTTAATCTGTAAATTAGATATTTTACTCACTGATAAAACGAGTTTCTAGAGAGCTGTCGGCATCCCTGCCCGCTCCCACCCAATGACCGGCTGAGACTATCTATAGCGCTCAGAAAGAAGGGAGTAGTGCGGTAGAACGAGTGAGGAGGAAGGAAGTTACGTCTGGTAGAAAGACTGGAATGGAGTTTTTCCTAAAAACAACATTCAAACTGTTTGATCAGAGAGGAAACGAGCTGCTCCCCTCATCTACATCCACGCTGGAACCATAATCAGCAGGAAAACACAATAATAATGCATCTGAAGAGAGAATCAACAGGAGCGCGGCCTTTTTCCAAACATCCAACCGACCACTCAAGCAGTGAAAGTGAATCCACTTCCTGTTGTGTTCTGGTGGGAAACTGGAGTTAAAACCTTCACTTAAACCTGCATGAAATCAGCGAGTAGGAAAAAGGTTGCAACCATAACTCTGACATATCATTTTTAAGTAGATATATTGACTAATTTCCACATCCAGCAGTATCTGATCAACATTATCATTCATTAGTTCATCATGTTTCTGTCCAATATTCTCTCTCTTTTATACTCCTGAGGGAAATATCTGGCTCTTTAAGCTGCTAAATGCACAGACTGTATAATAATAACGGACGTAACCATGGTGACGTCACCCGTTGGTTTGAGGACTCCTATTTTGAAGCTTTGACTTTGGCATTTTGACCGTCGCCATGTTGTTTTTTTGGAGCCAGAAGTGATGAGAAGTGACCATAGTTAGATGAGAGTGTGGAGCTGAGTCCAACTACAGCTCCTCATACACCACCATGGTAGAGACCTGTCAATCACAAGGTAGCAACACCCTTAATCATACGCTGCTTTATCGTCTATTTTACTCTAAATGGAGCCATAATCTATAAAATCAACATCATGCTGTGTTGAAGAACACTTGAAACTAGTGATTGAGACCATAAACTGTAGACTCATTTTTCTCATAGACCTCTGCATAATCTGACCTCTTCTTGGAGCCAGTAGAGTTGCTCCCTGCTGGTCATTAGAGAAAAAGCAGCTCCTCTGCTTTTCTTCAGACCATCTGAAGAAAAGCAGAGGATATCTTGTTAAATAATATCTGCATTGGAAGCAACAGTGTGCCGTTACATTTTTTTTAGGATTTCATCTTCATTTTAATTTAACTTTTTTAATTCATTCATTATTATTGTTTCTGGTTTTATATGAATGTGTGTGTCTATGTATCATTGTGTGTGTGTCTGGTTTGTGTGAAGTATTGTAATACCTTTTCATGTTTTCTCTTGTAACGCACTTTGTGACGTTTGTCTGTGAAAAGTGCAATATATAAATAAATATATAAATAAATATATAAATACATTTATTTATTTATTTATGTATCTTAAACAGTTTCCTGCAGCAAAGTCCACTTTAAACAAGTTAGGATTAACCCATCCACCAAACCTGCTGCCTCTACATGAGGCCTGTACAGTTCAGACTCATCTGAGCTGCAGCATCTCTGCAGGTCATACTCACTACGGCCACTAGATGGCCTCGACACATCTCAGTTCCCTCTCACTTTCTATGATCCTTTAAGCCTTTTTAAGGAAACTAAATGTGCTTTTTTAAGACTCTTTAAGACCTCAAGATGCAAAACACTCTTTTCTTTCACTCTTTCTGAGTTTCATCGTCACACTGACAACAAATGAGTAAAACAAACAAGTAAGGTCAACAAACCAGAAGCTGTTTACACACTTTGACTACACACACGTTAACCTGAAGAAGCAGCCAGAATGAAAAGATAAAGAGTCATTATCTTTAAAAAGTCTGTAGATTCATACTTTTTTATGTGTTTTCTCTTAATCTGAGGACCTGAGAATCATGATGATCAGAGTTGATGCAGTTTAATGTCTCATAAGCTTTAAAATCAAACAGCTAATCAACCATTAAATCAAAAATACTGAATCTGTGACTCTAAAGTAACAGAAGAGAAACAGAGAAAAGGCATTTTTTTCAGGATGAAATGAGAGCTGAAAGAAGAACGTGAATGAATGATGAGCTGTAAAAAATAAAGTACAAAGACTGCTGAGAGAGAAGAAGTAAAGAGAATAAAGAAGCAGAAAGTTGAGATAGAAGAAATACAGAAAGAAAGGTGGAAGACAGTGAAGAAGGATGGACAGCGGGAACATTGAGAGTCAGTTTTTACACATTTACACAAACACATGAGAATTTAAAATAAGATTAAAGTAACAGTATCTCTATATGGAAACATGAACATTACCTGCTGCGAGTAACGATGAGAGTTTCTCTCTGGAAGTTTCTTTTTTCTCTTCTTAAGTTTTTTTTATTTAAATCTCATTTCTTCTTCAGTTTGTTCAGACGGCTGTTTTAATAATAATAAATGTGTTTTTCTTGACCCGCAGAACGTCAGTCGGCCATCTTTTCAGCTCTTCAAGTGTCTCTACTTCAACACCCAGCAGCCGCCACACCTGCTGAACACACACAAACACACACACACACACACACACACACACACACACACACACACACACACACACACACACACACACACACACACACACACACACACACACACACAGTCATCTACGTCGTCTGTGTTCAAACAGAGGTGGAGCCTTTGCTGCGAAAATACCAGTTATACAAATATATATGTGATGATCTCACAGAACCTCAGATACTGAAGCCTGAACACTGCTGCTGCTGCTTCAGTAAACTGCTTTAACCCTCCTGTTGTCCTCGAGTCAAGGAAGGAAGGAAGGGAGGAAGAAGGAAGGAAGGGAGGAAGAAGGAAGGATGGGAGGGAGGAAGAAGGAAAGGGGGAGGGAGGGAGGGAGGAAGAAGGAAGGAAAGGAGGGAGGGAAGGAGGAAGGAAGGAAGGAAGGATGGATGGAGGGAGGGAGGGAAGGAAGGAAGGCGCCCTCCTGAACCTGTGAACCAATCAACCTGTCAATCACCACGTAGCCACGCCCTAATGCATACCCTGCTTTATCGTCACATATAAAATCAGGGAGGCCAAAATGTCCCAAATGAACATCATACTGCATTGAAGAAGGCTTTAAACTAGCGATTGAGACCATAAACACATTTTGAAAACGTTTACTGAGGTTAGAAATCAAGTGAGAAGTTGGTGAATTCTCCATTGACTTGTATAGAGACGGAAGTCCTTTTGACACCAAAAACGGTCGCCCCCTGGTGGCCTTTTGATAGAATGCAGTTTTAAGTTACTTCCGCGTTGGCATCATTGCAGAGGACCGGAACTCCCCGCCTGATACCAACCGAATTACGTCGGTACTACTGAGTATTGGTTCAAGTCAAATCAAATGGTGCCAAATGTCGGTACATTCACACGCATCATTCTGGAGCAATGTACGAGCTGGGAGCAACCTGAGTGTTATATTATCCCTTTAACACTAAAACCTTTTAAAAGTTTTTATAATGTTTTTATGATGTTAATAACTCAGTTTAAATAAAATCTACAAACCTCTCAGCTCGTCACTTTTCTGAAGCCCATCAGGTGCTAAAATCTGTTTCTGAGCATTTATACCTCGGACCCCCACTGTGGGTCAAACAGACCGCAGATTTTATTATCGCCTATATAGTTGAATCGGTACTTCTTTCTATTTTTTTTACACAAGTATCTGTTCTTCTACTTATTTATTTATTTTAAAACATTTTATTTATATGATGCATTACATGTATCCAACTCAATTCTTAATTCATGTACAATTAATAAATAAAAGAAAGAAAACAAGCAGTAAGCTGGAGGAAGAACACACACCAATAATAACGGAGAAAAGGAAAAAGGAAAGAGAGAGAAAGAAAGAAAACATACTCTCATGAGACATAGCAGTCATAACATAACATTTTATTTAAAGCATCAACAAAAACATTCATTTTCAACTGTATTTTATCCATTATGAACACTTCATTCAGCTTTTGTTGCAATTGTGTGATATTGGGGAGATGTGGCTGCAACCATAAGGGTTTTTTTTCTAGCTATCAGGAGCTATGGCTAAGAGTTTGGACTCCTACTGGATGCTTGATACAAATAACTATCAAGGTTTAATTTTATACCAAGAATCGTTAAATTTCCTTTTTGAACATGTTCCAAATGAAATTTACTTCTACTTAAATACAGAATGTGAGTATTTTTGCCACCTATGAAAATGAACAGTAAAAGCTTCTTATACATTATTTTATATATATGTATCATATACCAAACTTTTTATTTTTGTGTATCTTGCCTTGATTTTTTGAATATATTCTTCTGTTTTTTTTTATGTGGACATAATAAAATTATATTTCATGTTAACATTCGATTTCTAATTTTTTTAAGTATTTCATGTATAGCCTACTACTAATTTCAGTTGTGTGCAATATTCATATAATATACATATATATTTATTTCACTTTAATCTGTGTTATAAGAATATCTGGTAAATTACCACTCAATATCAGTATTACTCTTAATGTAAATAATGTCACAATTACTTTTATTATATATTTTTACTGTTATTGTTTATAATTTTCTTATTGCTGCTTTTATATTCTATTTTATTGTCCACTTGTTGCTGTAATAATGCAAATCTCCCCATTGTGGGACTAATAAAATATCTTATTTTGTTCAGATTCTGCTCAGTTTACATTTAACATAAAGATAACATAGAAATATAGTTTTTTGTGAGCTGAATGTTGAACTTGTATTATTGATTAATGATTGTAAATAAGTCTCCACAGTGGATGTAAAGTTACACTCTGCAGTCTTTAGAGAATCGATAATGCATTTTATTTGTGTTAAAATGAGAAGTTAAAGTTAAATAGTAGTTCTGTGGAGCGTAGAGAGAAGTCAGAGAGGAACAGCTCTGATAAATTGTGTGTTTTGTTTCATCTTATTTTCACTTTTTCACTATTTTCTAACCTTAAAATTACTTTTCTTCCCTCTAATTATCTCCTTCACTCCATCTGCCGTCCACACACACTAACAACAGAGCGCTTAGCTTTCAGGTTTTCAATTAAAGCTCCAAAATCATCTTAAATACCACAACCATGGACCCTGGAAACATTGCACAAGAGGTTTCCCTGGCAGGTTTTCAATTAACCCTCCTGTTGTCCTTGAGTCAAGGAAGGAAAGGAGGAATGAGGAAGGATGGAAAGGAGGAAGAAGGAAAGAAAGGAGGAAGGAAGGGAGGAAGAAGGAAGGAAAGGAGGGAGAAGGAAGGAAATGAGGGAGGGAAGGAGGAAGGAAAGAAAGGAGGAAGGAAGGGAGGAAGGAAAGGAGGGAGGAAAGAAGGAATGTAAGAGGAAAGAAAGAGGAGGGAGGGAGGAAGGAAGAAAGGAAGGAAAGAAGGACGGAGGGAGGAAGGAAGAAAGAAAGGGAGGAAGGAAGGTACGGGGGAGGAAAGGAAGGAAGGAGGGAGGGAGGGAGGAAAGAACGAAGGAGGGCAGAAGGAAAGAAGGACAGAGGAAAGAAGGAATGTAAGAGGAAAGAAAGAGGAGGGAGGGAGGAAGGAAGAAAGGAAGGAAAGAAAGAAAGGGAGGAAGGAAAGAAGGAGCAGTCAAAACAGACGGGGTCATTTTGACCCGGGAGGACGACACGAAGGTTAAAGCTCCAGAAGAAAAAAGGTAGAACTTTCTCATCTCTCTGTGATCTGCAGCTCTTTCCCAGTCGCTCTACATTAAATATGAATAAAGAGGCAACTTTAAAGAGTTTATTGAACCTGTTATGAGTTTATTGTGAGGAGGAACCATCAGCAGCTAGTTTCCTGCTCTGATTATGACATCATCATCATCGCTGAATCGTTTCACACTGTAAAAAAAGAAAGAAAAAAAATACAAGGAAAAACAAAACCAAACTTCACCATCTTCCTTTTTTTGTCATCCAGCCCCCCAAAAATAATAATAATATGTATATATCTCTATGTAAAATAAGTACAGAATATGTTGTTGTTGTTAACTATGGTTGGAATAAAGTTTTTATTTAGAGCCACCAGAAAAAAACCCTCTTTTTATTATTTTATTGAGAACATTTAAATAACAATATAACTAAATGTGGTACAGTCTGGATGTGCACAGAGCAGGAGGAAGAGGAGGAGGAGGAGGAGGAAGAGGAGGAGTGGATCGGATGAAGGTTGTTGTTTTTTTATTTTTTATTTAACACGCAGCTTCCTTCCTGTTGCTCTCGGTTATGTACACTGGAGGTGCGTCAGCGGCTCCGGAGGATCAGAAGTTGATGGCTTTGCCGAAGGAGGCGGCCAGGTTAGCTTCTCTGAAGGCCTCGGACACCGTCTGCAGGAGGAAGAGGAGGAGGAAGAAGGAGGAAGAAGAGGAGGAAGAGGAAGAGAAGAGGTTGGTTTGGATTCTACTTTTAGTCTGGTTGTGTTTATTTTTCTGGTTTTCTGTTATTTCATATTTCAGATTAGAAGTTTTTTACATCTGAGACAAAAATATTACAATTATTTAACTTCAATTAACTGTATCTCTCTGTGTGTGTTTGTGTGTATCTGTGTGAGTGTTTGTGTGTGTCTGTGTGAGTGTTTGTGTGTGTGTATCTGTGTGTGTATCTGTGTGTCTGTGTTTGTGTGTGTCTGCCTGTGTGTGTCTGTGTGTGTCTCTGTGTGTGTGTGCTAGTGTGTGTGTGTGTGTGTCTGTGTGTCTCTGTGTGTGTGTGTGCTAGTGTGTGTGTGTCTGTGTGTGTGTGCTAGTGTGTGTGTGTCTGTGTGTGTGTGTCTCTGCGTCTGTCTGTGTGTCTGTGTATATGTGTGTGTGTGTGTGTGTGTGTCTCTGTGTGTCTGCATCTGTCTGTGTTTGCGTCTGTCTGTGTGTGTGTGTGTGTGTGTGTGTGTGTGTCAGCAGCACGTACAGGATGAGCGTGACAGACTCTGGCGATATCCTCACAGGAAGCTCCGTACTCCATGGCCAAAGCAGCTTCATTGATCATCTCTCCTGCCCCCTGCAGGCCAACACATGAACAGCAGCTGTTAGTTTGATTTAATCTGTCGGGATTATTCTCTAACTCTCATTTAGTTTCATTATTTTCCTCTGACTAGAAACATTCACAGTGAGTCATGTCTGCTCAGTCTGGAGGTTTTTGTGTGTTTTATGGGATAAAAGTTCTTACCGTTCCGAGGATGTGAGCTCCCATCATCCTGTCTGTCTCCTTGTGGCTGAGGATCTTCACCAGACCGTCGGTGTCTGCGTTGGTTTTAGCTCGGCTGTTGGCTGCGAAGGGGAATTTGCCGACTTTGTACGGGACGCCCTGAAGAAGAAGAAGAAGAAGAAGAAGAAGAGGAGTCAGACTTAACACAGTGATTTGACTAACTGGTCCCAGTATCAGCTTCAGCTCAACTCTACTGTACACTTGTTGGTTTTAATGAAATCTGATTAAATCTTGACCACTAACTATCAGTATGTGTTTATATTTAACAGTAACCATGGTGATGATTGACACTCAGGCTGCAACTTAAAAGTTTATTTTCATTATCAACTAATCTGCTGATTATTTTCTCAATTAATTAATTAACCCTCCTGTTGGAAAGAAGGAAGGAAGGAAGGAAGGAAGGAAAGGAGGAAAAGAGGAAGGAAGTAAGGAGACAAGGAAGGAAGGAAGGAAAGGAGGAAGGAAGGAAGGAAGGAATGAAGGAAGGAAGGAGGGAGGAAAAGAGGAAGTAAGGAGAGAAGGAAGGGTGGAAGGAAAGGAGGAAGTAAGGAATGAAGTAAGGAAGGAAGGAGGAAGGAAGTAAGGAAGGAAGGAAGGAAGGAGTAAGGAGGGAGGGAGGAAAAGAGGAAGGAAGTAAGGAGAGAAGGAAGGGTGGAAGGAAGGAAGGAATGAAGGAAGGAAGGAGGAGGGAGGAAAGAAAGAGGAAAGAGGGGGAGAACGAAGGACAAATTAAAGAAAGAGGAAGGAAAGAAGGAGAGATGGGGTCGTATATGACACATAAGAGCAGCAAATCTTCCAATCTAAGAAGCTGGAACTGGAGGAGTTTTGTATGAAAAATGACTAAAAACGATGAATCGATTGTGAGAATAGTTGCTGATTAACCGATGAATCATGCTCCGGTGTTTAACTCTCCTCCTTCTCCTCCTGTTGCTACGGTAACAATCCTCTCCTCCTCCTGACTCTCACCTCCTCTTTGAGCTGCTCCTCTGTCTTGCCCACCCAGGCCACCTCGGGGTGCGTGTAGATGACGGAGGGGACGCAGTTGTAGTCGATGTGCACGGCTCCTCCGGCCATTCCCTCCACACAGATGATGCCTTCGTCCTCGGCCTTGTGGGCCAACATCGGCCCGGCAACCACGTCACCGATGGCGAAAATACTGCAGGAGGAGAAAGAAGAGGGAGAAACATTTTAGTCTAATCTGACAGCTGTGTGTCTGCACTACTGCCACCACCTGCACCATAAGTGACACTACAAAGCTGAGTTTATGGGTAGACGGAGGGTCAAAATAGAGATAAAAAGATTAATTTATGACTATAATATAAATCTGTACTGTAATTGCTATATTAACCGTGATCAGATACATGTAGTACACAGATAAACCACCAGGGGGCCTTTTATGTTAACCAGGCTGGGAGTTCCGGTCCTCTGCGATGAGACCAACGTGGAAGTAACTTAAAACTGCATTCTATCAAAAGGCCACCAGGGGGCGACCGTTTTGGTCTCAAAAGGACTTCCGTCTCTATACAAGTCAATGGAGAATTCACCAACTTCTCACTTGATTTCTAACCTCAGTAAACGTTTTCAAAATGTGTTTATGGTCTCAATCGCTAGTTTAAAGCCTTCTTCAATGCAGTATGATGTTCATTTGGGACATTTTGGCCTCCCTGATTTTATATGTGACGATAAAGCAGGGTATGCATTAGGGCGTGGCTACGTGGTGATTGACAGGTTGATTGGTTCACAGGTTCAGGAGGGCGCCTCATGCTCCTCCTGATGCCCATATAAGTAGAACCACCTGAATGCACCTGAAATTTTCAAGATGGCGCTGCTCAGATCCGATACTATTGGCCTCCGAGCAGCAGTCCACAAACCAATGTGTGACGTCACAGATGTTACGTCCATTTCTTATATACAGTCTATGATGTTAACACCGTCAATCAGTGAGACACTATTAAGAGGCCTGGATATTTTTACCTTTTGGCATGGTATTTGTATGTTTCTCTGCAGTATTTTCATCTTTCTTTCTGTCACTCAGCAGTACCTGGGGACTTTGGTCTGGAAGCGGTTGTTGACGGGGATTCGGCCCCTGTTGTCCAGCTCGATGCCCACAGAGTCCAGACCCAGGTTCTGGGTATAAGGTCGTCTACCGATGCAGACCAGCAGCACGTCACACGTTAGAGTCTGGTTCTTCCCTCCGGCCGCCGCCTCCACACTGGAACACACACACATTAGACATGGCTGGTTTTATACCAAGGTATCTGCACATACACGATAAATTAGACTGCTGTACGCTGTTATCAGGGCAAGAAATAAACTTATCTCTGACACAATAATGCTAAACACAACACTAAGTTATGTTATCATTTATATATGAATAATTTAAGGTATTTATTGTAACAAGAAACATTTATTATATTAAAACTGCTCAGCAAACAGTGGAGGAGGAATATTTAAATCCTTTACTCTTTACCACATGTGACTGTTGTACTCATAAGACATAATATAATATATTATGAGACATATAATAATGCAGAAGCAGGATTTTACTCAGTTAGTGGCTTGAAGCTCATTTTGAAGTCATTCATATCAGACTGTAACTAATAATTAGTTTCATTATAGTTCCAACTGCTGATATTGAAGGAAGGAAGGAAGGAAGGAAGGAGGGAGATAGGAAAGAAAGAGAGGGAAGGAAGGAAGGTAGGTAGGAGGGGGGAGAAGGACAGAAGGAAGGAAGGAAGGAAGGGGGGGGAAGGACAGAAGGAAGGAAGGAAGGAAGGAAGGAAGGAAGGAAGGAAGGAAGGAAGGAAGGAAGGAAGGAACAGTCCAAACAGACGGGGTCAATTTAACCCGGGAGGCCGACAGGAAGTTTAAGGATCCCTCTTTACGGCGTTTCACTCACGCGACGTCGATCTTGCCGTCGGGCCTCCTGGTTGCTCCCATGACTTTGGTGCCGAGCTTGAACTTCATGCCCTGCTTCTGGAGGATGCGCTGGAAGTTCTTGGAGATCTCCATGTCGATGCCCATGCCGCCTACGTGACCGAGGAACTCCACCGCTGTGACCTTAGAGCCCAGACGCTGCCACACTGAGCCCTGCAGGACAAACACAGCCGTGAGATTCAACTCCTCCCACATTAAACTGAAAGTATGAGAGAAGTCGGGATATGATGGTGAAAGCTGCGTAACGTATGAGTGAGTTAATGCTGACCAGTTCCACGC
>NC_084975.1:1762249-1867249 GCF_963691925.1 Scomber scombrus | reverse complement strand
CTCTCCTCTCTCTCTCTCTCTCTCTCTCTCTCTCTCTCTCTCCTCTCTCTCTTCTCTCTTCTCTCTCTCTCTCTCTCTCTCTCCCTCACTCCTCTCTCTCTCTCTCTCTCTCTCTCTCTCTCTCATCTCTCTCCTCCTTCTCCTAACTACAGCTCAGTCCTTTCTGAGGTTTCTTCCTGTTACAGTTGAGTTTGTCCTTACTGCTGCTCATCGTGGGAATGTTGTTGTGTCCATGTGGATCTCTTTAAATTAAATTAAAGACCTGCTCAACCTGCTTTACATGTAAAACGCCCCTGAGATGACTTCTGTTGTGATTTGATGCTATAAAAATAAAGATTGATTGATTTTTTTCTCTGCAGCCACAGACACAAAGATGATTAGTTCAGACATTCATGAGCGGCGTCTTACTTTCAATGCCTCTGCTTTCAAAGTCTTTGCCATGAGCCATGTGGTACAGGTAGGAGTTATTCAGCAGAGCCTGCAGACACAAAACATCATTTTAAGACACATACATATTATATATTTCATGTTTTGGGACTGGATACTTCCAAATAATCTCTCAATATGCAGCACAAATATTAGACTAATCTTCTTTTTTCAGGCCTTTCTGCATCAATATGAACTGCAGATCTTTACTACTTTAACATACTTTAAATGATCTACAGCATTAAATAGATCTTTCATCACTTTAGAAAAGTAGTTTATTACCTTTGAGGGGATGCAGCCGACATTTAGACATGTTCCACCCAGCGTGATGTTCTTCTCAACACAAACTGTCTGTAAATAAGAATAAATAACATCACATTTTATAGAAATAATACAACAGATTCATCGATAATGAGCCCTGGAGACGTCTGTATTTATGGAGCCAAATAAATTCATTATTAGTAAAAGTCCACTTAAATACACTGTAGGTGATAAAATATGTCATATGTATCATTCTTTTGTGGTTACACCATTTGACATTTTCAGGAGCATTCAGTCTTACTTTTGGTAAAAAATGGTGCAAATGTCATTTCAAATGATATAAAACCAACAAAAATACTAAATGTACATTTTAACAAACCTGATGCTGCTTTTAGAAAACTAGTTTTAAAGATATTTTTGAAATACTCATCTTGCCAACCCTTATTCCTCACTGACCTACTTTAAATGTTTCTCCTCCTATAATAGAAAACTCTGCTGTGAACTGGGACAGTAGATGTGTTTCCATCCAAATATATTAAGCAACAGTTAAGCAAACTTCCCTGATTTATAATAGATTATAGAGCAGATGAACAGTCAGCTTACCTTGAAGCCGAGCTGTGAGGATTTGATGGCAGCGACGTAGCCGCCTGGACCCGAACCACACCACGGTGACGTCTGCATCGACTGCAGAGAGGAAACAGAGACTTTCATCAGCAGTTTATAACAGGCGGGGAGCTCCGGTCCTCTGAAATGATGTCAACCAGGAAGTAATTTAAAACTGCATTCTATCAAAAGGCCACCAGGGGGCGACCGTTTTGGTGTCAAAAGGACTTCCGTCTCTATACAAGTCAATGGAGAATTCACCAACTTCTCACTTGATTTCTAACCTCAGTAAACGTTTTCAAAATGTGTTTATGGTCTCAATCGCTAGTTTAAAGCCTTCTTCAATGCAGTATGATGTTCATTTGGGACATTTTGGCCTCCCTGATTTTATATGTGACGATAAAGCAGGGTATGCATTAGGGCGTGGCTACGTGGTGATTGACATGTTGATTGGTTCACAGGTTCAGGAGGGGCGCCTCATGCTCCTCCTGATGCCCATTATAAGTAGAATCCATGTTTTTATTTTTCCCAGCATGCACCGGAAATTTTCAAGATGGCGTCTGCTCAGATCCGATACTATTGGCCTCCAAGCAGCAGTCCACAAACCAATGGGTGACATCACGGATGTTACGTCCATTTTATACCCAGTCTATGGATTATAACAACAGCTCAGAGCTCAGAGATAAGACGTGAAAAATGCTCTTAGTGACACTTCAAAATCAGCTGTCAACTAATTAACTAACATCTGGCAAATCATCTATTAACTGACTAATTGTTGCAGCTGTAGTTCAAACACAAGAGAAGACTGATGAAGGTAATAAATGTTCATAAATCACCATCTGACTAAAGTTCATCAGAGAGCAGAGAACATTAATACAGACAGGTGATAAGCTCTGTACAGTAAGGGGGGGGGGGGGGGGGCGGTCAGGTATCTTACTGGCTGCTTTGTCAGCGTAGGTCCTGACAGACACGGCTGTAGCTCCGTGCAGTTTGCAGGGCAGCTGGTGGCTCCGCTGTGAAGTGAAGAAAAAACACAGTACGAGAAAAAAAGCTTAAAATAAACAGTTATAATATCTCAGTGTTCAAGCAGCAGTCATGTTTCTATATATATGAGCAGTAAAAGATGTTTTCCTCTCTGTAATGATTCCTCCTGTTCATACTGACTATTAAAACCTTCTAATGAGCTTTCAGTGTAAAGTGATGGAGGACTAAATCATTATAAAGTAGATGATCAGCTTCTATTGAGCTTCATCAGTGTGAGTTAGTCATATCAAGTGATATCTGACACATTTACAGTCTTTTTAGCATCAGATTCCCTCTTAGTGTTTCCCTGTTGAGCTGTGGTGTAACCATAGTAACACAAAGACTTTGGTACTAAAAACACTGTAACGCTGAAACATAGAAGATGAAGATTTGACTCATTCAGACGACTGAAGCTTCATATTAGCTTCAGATCTACTTTATAATAAGTTAATCTCTGTGGAGGCAAAACTTTGGGTAAAACCTGTCCAGATAAAGTTTGAGTAAAATATGAATGAATGAAGCAGAAATGAGTCATGTGATCGGCTGCTTTCACAGAGAGAGACGAATAATTAAAATGAGATGCTCGTTAAGCTCGTTAAACCTGGAGCTGCTAAACCTCTGACATCACCAACATGAACTCAGATAACCTCTGACATCACAACATGAACTCAGATAACCTCTGACATCACAACATGAACTCAGATAACCTCTAATAACCAGTTCATTATGACGAGGCAATATTCAGTATCAGCGTTTATGTCCAATATCTGCTGGTATTTATTTAAAAAGTTATATAAACTGTATTTTATGTATATTTGCTCATTAATCCAGGTTGTTATGGGTCAATGACAGGATGTAACCCAGCGTCCATTGGTGTAACCAGCATCTTTATTCATAATAATCTGATTAAATAAAAGGAAAATATATGTGAACTAAAATGTGGATTAAATATAATCTACTTTTTTTAACACAACACTATGTTTTTAACACATTTAACGAACTTATTTAGATAAAAAAATGTTTTTTTTAGGATAATTTTGCTCAATATTGACAAAATATTATAATATCTAAATGTAGAAATACTCCAAAAATGTTTTTATTTTCATTTGATGTTTTTAAATGAAGTCATTATTAGTATAAGTCCACTTAAATACACTGTAGGTGATAAAATATGTAATATTTATCATTCTACTGTGGTTACCTCTCTTTCTTTCTTCCTTACTTTTTATTCATCTTCTTCCTTATTTATCTTTCTTTTTCTTTCTTTCTTTCTCCTTTATCTTTCTTTCTTTCTCCTTTATCTTTCTTTCTTTCTTTCTCCTTTATCTTTCTTTCTTTCTCCTTCATCTTTCTTTCTTTCTCCTTTCTTTCTCCTTCATCTTTCTTTCTTTCTCCTTTATCTTTCTTTCTTTCTTTCTCCTTTCTTTCTTTCTTTCTCCTTTATCTTTCTTTCTTTCTTTCTCTCTTCCTTCTACTTCGTGTTCTTTCTTTCTCCTCCTCTTTCATTCTTTCTTTCTCCTTTATCTTTCTTTCTTTCTCTCCTTTATCTTTCTTTCTTTCTCCTTTATCTTTCTTTCTTTCTTTCTTTCTCCTTTATCTTTCTTTCTTTCTTTCTTTCTTTCTTTCTTTCTCTCTTCCTTCTACTTCGTGTTCTTTCTTTCTCCTTTATCTTTCTTTCTTTCTCTCCTTTATCTTTCTTTCTTTCTCCTTTATCTTTCTTTCTTTCTCCTTTATCTTTCTTTCTTTCTCCTTTATTTTTCTTTCTCCTTTATCTTTCTTTCTTTCTTTCTTTCTTTCTCTCTAGGTGATAACATATGTAATATGTATCATTCTTTTGTGGTTACACCATTTGACATTTTCAGGAGCATTCAGTCTTACTTTTGGTAAAAAATGGTGCAAATGTCATTTCAAATGATATAAAACCAACAAAAATACTAAATGTACATTTTAACAAACATGATGCTGCTTTTAAATCTAGTTTAACTGATTTATTAATTCATCATCTTACCAACACTTATTATCACTGACCTATAAATGCACTTTTGTTAGTTAAGTTATTTATAATTATTAAATTAACTGCACTGATGTAATTTAACAACATTAAAGTTTATTGTCAAATAGTAAAATATCTTCATTATAAATCTTTATCAGGATATTCTGTATATATTAAATTATCTGCTGATATATTGATATTATATTTGTTTTACTCCTTAATTAATAATGAGTTCTGACTCTGTTGTTAATCTCAGACTGAACCTGAAGATAATAAACTTTCATTTAATCTGAAGTCCGATTTATATTTACTGTTTTTTATCTTATTGTATTATTCACAATTAATATGTTTTCATTTATTTTGATTTAGTTTAGTAGTTTAGAAGCTTTATTGTTATTATATTAAAGGGTCAGACATTAAAAACAACTTTATTATTATTTATATTCTGGTCATTTTACTTTAAATACTTGTTTTAGCTCTGTTAGTACTCATTTGTTTATTTATAGTTTATGTTTAAGGGTTTATGTTTGTTGTGGAAGCACATTTTCTTGTCTGTAGTGTATATTAAGCATCGTCGTCTTGCTGCTGTTACAAGGGAATTTTCCCCGTTGTTGGATTAATAAAGTTAAATCTGATCTAATCTTAAATCAGCATTGTTGTTTTTTTTAGTTTATTTCCTCTTACTGAAGCACATGAGCACGTTTTTAATACCAAAGGTTAAGTTGTTTTGTTGTGTGTAAATGTATTATTGCTCATTAAAGGCATTCATTTTAAATTGTAGCTTTAATTTTTTATTATACAATTATAATTTATTTCACAGCAGAGGTTAACTCTTTACAGGACATTCAACTAGACAAGTATTAAAATAAATCCCCTTTAAAAAAAAATGTTATTAATTTTTATTATTATTATTTTTTTTAATCATTATTTATATTATTAATTTCCTGCAATTCCAAGTTATCTATTTATTTATGTATTTAATTTCTCTACTCCTCTACTACTTCTCTATTCTGGCAGTGTAAAGTCTGAATAACTTTGTACATTTTTCACTTTGTTTTGTTTTTATTGTCTTCATTTTATTTATTCATTGTTGTTCTTGTAGATCTTATCTTTCCACTTGCTTTCTTCTTCTTCTCTTTTTTTTGCTGTGTTGTTTATCTGGTTTATACTTTGTTGTATTTATTGTTCTTCATGTAACATCATGCACCTGCTGTATAATAATAATCATATAATAATAATAATACTCATCATTTCAATTGTGTGCAATATTCATATAATATACATATATATTTATTCCACTTTAATCTGTGCAATAAGAATATCACCTCTGGTATATAACCACTCATTACCAATATTACTCTTGTAAATAATGTCACGATCATTTTTATTACATATTTGTACTATTATTGTTCTTATTTATTATTCTTTATTCTTTCTTATTGCTGCTATTATATCATATTTTGCTGCTGTAATAATGCAGATTTCCCCATTGTTAGACCAATAAAGGAATATCATATATCTTATCTTATAACTTACAAGTTCACTTATTTGTTATTTAATGTGAATTGTACTAAAAACTCAATAAAAATAAGAGGAAAAAAATGTTATTAATGCCGAATTAACAAGAGTCAACTCATATAATGTTATAACATATTAAATCTATATTAAGCTATGTATTTCTTATTCTATAATAACATTAAATCTAAAATGCATGTTTTCTGATGGGAGTCTGGTGCTATCTCAGCTGCTGATCAGCTGTTTAACACCAAGGTTGAGTTGCCTTCATGTTTATTAATTTATTGCTCAATAAATTAATACTTTTTCAGGTTATAGCTTTTAACCTTATTACACAAATGTCATGTTTTATAATATTTAACAGCAGAGACTAACTCTGGGAAACACTACAAGACAACTGCACAAGTCGTGTTTTTATATTAAAATTAATCATTTTTTAAAATTTTATTCACGCCGAATTAACAAAAGTGATGTTATACAGTGAGATAATACATTAAATCCATGATAAGCTATTTATTTTTTCTGCTATAACAACATTAAATCTAAAAAGCATGTTTTCTGAAGGGAGTCTGATGCTAGCTTAGCTGTTAGCCGCTAACAAGGCCCGGCCTGCAGCTCTGATTAAAAACAGATTTATACAGATTTATAAAGATCGACAGAGAAGCAGATCTCTCCTAAAGCTAGTCCACACCGCTGCTGCCGGTCAGTGTGTGGTATAAAAGGCTTACCGTGGCCAGAGAGCGATATAACTGCGTCCAGCTCTGCATGATGTCTCCTCTCAGCAGTAACCTACCAGCCAAGGACTCCTCTTACTGCGCAGGCGCACTAACACACACAGGAACAACACGCCAGTACGTCGGCTCCGAATGACGTCACTGGTTGTGAAATGATGATGTGAGAGTTCTTTTTGTTAAATAAGTGCATATTATCAAAAGTTTTACACAATATGTAATTAACTCTTACCTATCCAAATGTTTAGACATTTAAAATACTGTAATAACTGTATTATTACCTTCTGTTATAATGAGGTTGAATCCATATCCCATTTATTCTATCAATGTTCATACTCACTTAACTTCTGGTCTCAAATGTACTGTGGAAAACTAAAAGTATTATCAAAAATGTAGATCAGTGAAAGTAACCCCTAAATTCATCAGATATTCATTGGAATGTGTTGAATATATTAAAATGCTTGATTTTATTAATACAAAAAAAGTACCAAAACTGTCAATATATATGTTTTCAATGCACTTTATATATGATTCCCACTTTTTATTTTTTTTTACACTGATGTACAAAATGTTATAATGAGATAAACCAATAAGACATTTCATCTCAGAGATAGAGAATGAAATATTGAATGAATATTCTTTGTTTATTATATTGTATATTCTGTCCATCATTATTTTTATGTTATTTTTTTATTTTTATGTTATTTTTTTTATTTTTATGTTATTTTTTTTATTTTAAATTTTTTATTTTTTAATCTTTATTTTAATTTTTAATTTTTAATTTTTAATTTTTAATTTTTAATTTTTAATTTTTAATTTTTAATTTTTAATTTTAATTTTTTTAATTTAATTATTAGTATTATTATTATTATTATTATTGTTATGGCCAAATTCCATATCCTTAAATGTGACTTTACAGGTAAGAAACCATGCTGCTTTATCACATTTAGCAATGAGACCAAACAATAATACTCCTTAAAACCAAAAGCAATTAATAGTATAACACATTGTGCTATGTTAAAACTTTATATAAACCCCCTATAGCATTAATTTCTAGTTGTTTTCTTTTACATATATATTTACTTTTGTTTGTATTTGTAATATATACCCAGTTTATATGCACATTGTGTAAATATAATAGTACATATGAATGTAATTGAGTTTTATATTACCACTATATTACCCCTGAGCTTTGTCTCCTTCCTCTATAAGTTGCCCTTTTTAATTTATATGTTATTTATTTTCATTTTAATGTATTTATTCCTCCTTTGTCTGATGCACCGGTATTTTCCACATACATAAAAATTAACAGGCATATAACAATCCTAAATCAATAAATCATTAAAATGAATCATGATATAAAGGAACGCACATCACATTTAGTTTAGTTTAGTTTTATTAAGATCCTCATTATCACATAATTCTGTCAAATTCATAAAAATCAAGTCATTTGTGTCCTGAAACCAACAATTTTTACACACACAAAAATCACAGTTTTGAATTTATCACCCAGACATGTAATAAGCTTTGAAAATGCTCTATTTTTGAACAGTTTTGTAATATTTTCACAGTTTTGAAGACGGTGATTGCACTTTATAGAAATGAATAAACAACGTTATAAAGGATCGGTTATCTAACATTATTTGCAACACTAAGAAGAAATGGAAAATATTACAAGAAAAAAAGATATACAGTATCTTAATGTACAGTGTGTATGCATAATAACACATCACATGACATTTAACTCCTGGTTATTTCATATAAATCAAATGTTTCTTCAGGGTCGTATGTTCCTGTTTTTCTTGTTGTTATGATAATAATATAAAATCTATCTTGTTACAGTTTATTTTTATCTGGGAAGAACTCCAACTGTGCAGAAGTTCGGAGCCCCTCTTTCATTTCTTATTCTGTGGTCTCTATTATAAATTAGGGGAGAACAGGGTTGGTTGTCACATCCATTAAATATCGGCCTCTAGAGGGCGCTGTTAAAAGGTATTGGTACTAAAATATTCAGAATTTGGGTGAGATGTTACTTCAGACATTGAGATTACTTTTAGTGTTTTTATCTTTAGTGTTTCTCTTCTTTTACACAATGAGTATAATAACACAATCATGAAGAGAGAGAGCGATAGTTTAACTACAGCATGTGGTTGTTAGCTTCCAGTTGGGGATGTTTGTCACATGTTGGTATATACATATACGATTTGATATATATCGAGTCTTTTCTTTCTTTTTAAATGACCAGGATATTTGTCAGGAAGAGAAACAGAAGTCAGACTCCTCCTTTGCCTACAGGACTAACACCTGGAGATACCAAACACCTGAGAAGATGCTATTTGTGGACTTTAGTTCTGAATTAAATTCATTTCTAAGATTTTCTATATTTTTTATTCTTCCCCATTAACCCTTGTGTTGTCCTCGAGTCAAGGAAGGAAGGGAGGGAGAAGGAAGGAAAGGAGGAAGGAAAGGAGGAACGAAGGGAGGAAGAAGGGAGGAAGGAAGGAAGGACAGGAGGGAGGAAAGAAGAGAGGAAGGAAGGATGGAAGGGAGGAAGAAGGAAGGAAAGGAGGGAGGGAGGGAGGAAGGGAGGGAGGAAGGAAAGGAAGGAAAGGAGGGAGGAAGGGAGGAAGGGAGGAAGGGAGGAAGAAGGAAGGAAAGGAGGAAGGAAGGAAGGACAGGAGGGAGGAAGGAAGGGAGGAAAGGAAAGGAAGGAAAGAGGGAGGGAGGGAGAAAGGAAAAGAAGAAGGGAGGAAGGAAGGAAAGGAAGGAAAGGAGGGAGGAAGGGAGGAAGGCAGGAAGAAGGAAGGAAAGAAGGAAGGAAGGAAGGAAGGACAGGAGGGAGGAAGGAAGGGAGGAAAGGAAAGGAAGGAAGTAGGGAGGGAGGGAGAAAGGAAAAGAGGAAGGGAGGAAGGAAGGAAGGAAAGGCTAACAGAGGAAAGAAGTAAGGGAGGAAGGAAAGGAAAGAAGGAAGGAAGAAAGGGGGATGGAGAAAAGAGAGAAGGCGGGAGGGAGGAAGGACAGACGGAAGGAAAGGAAGGAAGGGAGGAAAGAAGGAACAGTCAAAACAGACGGGGTCAATTTGACCCGGGAGGACGACAGGAAGGTTAAAATAACACAGGGACTACCAACCCCAGTATTACACCGGTTGTCACAAGCTTCTTACAATGTGATATCTGTCTATCCACCTTTACAAGCCAGTACATCAATTTCGACATTCTGCTTTGTTTAATGTCAGAATGAACAGAGATCCTGGTGTCACATCACAGAACCCCCCCCCCCCCCCCCCCCCCCCCCCGGTTACAGTAACACACAATCCTTTTCAGTGATGTGGATTTTAACACCATCATTCGAACAGGGACTGTAGAATGGATGAAGTTTGTCAGTGAAGGAGCAGCCAGTAAAGGAGTAGATAAGACCTGCAGCATCGACATCATAAAAGGAGACCACACCCTGCTCGTAATCCACAAACACCCCCATCTTTGCAGGCTTTTTCTTCAGATTGAGACCAGAAGGGGCACCATCTGCAAAATACCCCTTACTCCACTTGAAACATACGGTCCAGTAGCCATTTCTGGGGCTCAGAGTGGTTTCTCTGTTCATGTTGGCTGAATTTCTGACCACTCCTAAAGTCCAAGAGGACCACCTGTTAACCTGAACCTGGAAGTAAAACCTCCCTGAAGAGAAACCCTGCTTTGATAAGACACATCTGCATTCATTACCCTGCTTTACCTGTTGTTTATCATTAGACTGAGCAGGTTTGGGATGTACAATATCAGGATCAAGTGTCACCTGCACTTCATATCGCTTGACCCTCTTCAGCTCAGCCTCAAACAGCTTCTTCATTGGTTGAGTGATCATCTCCTCCAGGTGAGCCACAGCTCTCGCCACAGACCCCTCATATGACGTTGGTTGGACCCTGACCTCTGCCCAGTTTTTGGCGGACTCAGCTTTCAGGAATGACAATCTTTGATGAAGGTGAAGGTGGTCTTCGGAGTGTAAGAGCTGCTCAACCTCAGATCTAGCCTTTTTCAGCTGAAAGATTTCTTCTTCTAGCTCTTTCATGAAGTCTTCAGCCTGTCTTTCTGTCTTTCGTTGCTTCTCTTTGATGGTCTTGACGAGTTCAGCCTGGCTTCTCTCAATAGACGCCTTTAATTCAGTAAAGACCTGAAGACCTTCTGCTATCTCTCTGACTGCATCTTCCTTACTGAGCCTCACTGAGCGTTTGATCTCCTGAATCTTTAGTTGTCTCTTCTGGATCATCTGCTGAACTTCAGCCCCTGTCTTCCCCAGCTCTGCCTTCTTTCCTTCATATTCTTCTTTCAGAGGAACAACATCATGTGTCTTGTGGTCGAAAATGGTGCAAAGGGTGCAGACATACATCTGATCGGTCTTGCAGAACAGTTGCAGGAGTTGATTGTGATTCATACACATCCTGCCTTCCAGGTTCTCCACAGGGTCGATCAGCTGATGTCTCTTCAGGCCTGATATTGTCAAATGAGGCTCCAGGTGAGTCTCACAGTAGGAGGCCAGACACACCAGGCAGGACTTCAGGGCCTTCAGTCTGGTTCCAATGCAGAAATCACAGGGAACTTCTCCTGGTTTGGCAGCTTGTTGCTCTGAGCTGCTGCTGCTGGCTTTCTGTTGAGCTGACTGTCTGAACTGAGCAGCCATCTCAGAGATGAAAGTGTTGACCTGCAGCTCAGGTTTTGTCTTGTAAAGCCGTTTACAAATGGGACACCGACACTGGACAGTACTGCTCCAGTGTTCAGTGATGCAGTTTTTACAGAAGTTGTGTCCACATGGTGTAGTGACTGGATCAGTGAACACATCCAGACAGATGGAGCACAGGAACTGATCTTCAGTCAGGAGACAGCTGGCAGCAGCCATATCTACAGACTGAGAACAAAAGTCAAAGTGTGAGGCAGCAGTGTAATTCATGTTTAACACAGCTGACAACAAGAAAGAAATTCACTTCACAGTTCAGAGGTGGTCAAGTTCCAATTAAAGTTTGATGAAAACAAACCAAAATTCCCCATCTGCTATTTGTTTGCATTACAGTATCAAAATATTATGTAACCCTCTATGTTTTACTCCACAATGTTCCCATTCAAAGCTAGTTTGCACAGTTGTCAATGACTCACACACTAAACTCCAAATACATTAAAAACTGAACACCAAAGCACCAATGACAGAGTCTGACTATCCTGATATTCTTACCCAAAACCTAATCAACCCAAGCAAGGAAGGCAACAGGTATTAGCCAATGAGAGGCAGTGTAGGACAAGTGCAGTGTCTTGCCAAGAAAACCATTAGGATCCACAATAACGCTTCCTGGTTACTATAGAAACATGGTGGTACAATATGGGGGACTCTGTGGAAGTTGACCTGGTCCCTATGTAGATATAAAGGACCCAATTCTAAGGTAACAAAAACAGAATGATTCTTATTTTTAGGTGATTATACACTTATAAAACAACTTATGAATATTATATTCCATTTCAACAAAGTGCCACTCCAATTCTACAGACTGCACCTTTAATTCTTCTCTTTCTGGCTAACACAACACCCCAAATTAACTTTTTTTAAATTACCACACAGAAGATGCCTTTCTTAAGCGTGTGTACTGGCAATTACACAATCAATAGACACAGGTGGAGTTAGTTATAGACGCCCATACTGTAAGATAATTCTTAAATAAATATATGTAGCCTAAAATGTGGAGTGCTGGCAGTCTAAATACCTGACAAATATTAGTATAGTGTATAGGTATAGGGTTAAGGGTAACTTTATTGATCCCCCTAGGGCAAGGGTGTCAAACATGCGGCCCGTGGGCCAGAACTGGCGAGGAGTCTAGTCCGGGCCACTTTTCTTCCTGTCTTCTTTTCCTTCCTTCCATCTTGTCTACTCTTCCTTCCTTCCATCTGTCCTTGCTCCCTTTTTTCCTTCCATTTCCATCTTTCCTTCCTTCCTTCCTCCCTTTCATCCTTCCTTCCTTTGATTTGTCTGTCCCTACTTCTTTAATTCATTCCTTCCATTTGTCCCTCCTTCCTTCCTTCCTTCCTTCCTTCCTTCCTTTTGTCCCTCTTTCTTTCCTTCCTTCCTTCCTTCCTTCCTTCCTTCCTTCCTTCCTTCCTTCCTTCCTTCCTTCCTTCCTTTTGTCCCTCGTTCTTTCCTTCCTTCCTTCCTTCCTTCTTTCCTTCCTTCCTTCCTTCCTTCCTTCCTTCCTTCCTTCCTTCCTTCCTTCCTTTTTTTTTAATGATCCGGCCCACATGAGATCAAATTGGGCTGTATGTGGCCCTTGAATGAAAATGAGTTTGACCCTCCTGCCCTAGGGGGAAATTAAAAATGGACATAACAGTATTTCTAAAGTAAAATAGAAATAAAAGTTTAAAAAAAGATATAGACAGATAGACAGATATTTATTTTGTCTTGTATGTCTATGCATTTCTTCTCTCAGTATATATTGACTTTTGATTGACAGTTTGGATTATTTTACTGAGATGTTAATGAGTTGAGGTGGGAAGGTCTGTCATTTATACAGCAGTTCAATTTCTATGTAAAATAATTAAATAATATTGGAGATAACAGATTTAATTTAGTCATAGTTATCACAAAGTACCAGGTCATTGTATTCCTATGATACAGAACACCATTAAAACAGGCGTTTGTCATTAAGTTGCCCACAAGCTTGAATACATTGACCCGCCATTAACCACATCTCACAACCGAACACGACCGCAGTGACCAGTCAGACACTCCTGAGCACAAACAGCTAAAACATCATTTCCTCAAAAAACAAACCCAGCAGAGAACAAGCTGCAGAGCAAAAGCAGAACATAAGTTTACCCCCTTTTTCTTTTTCCTGTTGGTAGTTCAATGGTGGCAATAAGCAAACATTTCATAACCAGTTGCTCCTCAGCCACAGCTCACTGGGCCTGCTGCTGTTTAGTAAACATTTCCCATCTTAGCATGCTGGCGAGGCCTCGTTCATAGAAAAAAAAAAGGTTATTGTATATCTGCAACAGCCTGCCAGAGGCCTTTAGACAGGCTGACTATGCATCATGTTCTTGTTTATTTATTGTACTGATGCACTTTATAGTCACATTCATATTTATTCTTTATCTTTGCACTAAATGTTACCTGATTTATATTGTTTGATGAACTGTTGTTGTGTTTTATGAGCCTTGTAAGGATTCCTTGAGTGCTTCGAAAGGCGCCTTTTAAATAAAATGCATAATTATTATTATTAGTTTAAAACTTTTTTTTAATTCTCTTTACCAACAACCACCAAACCAGATGTTTTTTTTTCTCACTTTGTCTCATCAGTCTGATCTTTTCACCCAACTATGTAGTTTAAAATATATTTAACTGATAACATTAGTTAAAATGATTAGCTTGTTACATAATAAAAAGCCCATGGTAACAAAGAACTGGATTATAGTACTACCTTAATGCTTTACACTGTGCTCTCTGTGGTTTAAATGAAGACATATGGCATATTAACACATTTTAAATAGTCACACACACAACTTTTGTTATATCATATTATTACAAACTCAATACTAACACATTGAAACACTGTAAAAATCAGCTGTCGTCTATCCGCTGTACTCACCAGTGTTCGCCAGAGAGTCTTCTGTGTTATCGAGAGAAACCTGATGAACTTGTTTTAGTTCTTTACAGAAGAACTGAATCCTGTTCGCATTTAAAGGAACATGATGCTGAAACCTTTATCTCTCGGTGTTGCTCCTCCTCTCCTGCCTGAGGTCTTATTGCACGTCTTGGTAAATACCTTGACATAGCTTTGGTGCACGATTAGCTTTTACTCTTTATATATTCTTCTTTTTCTACAATGGAAATGTACAAAGGCGAAAAGAACATATAAGCACAAATAGACAAAAAAAAAACAAAGAGGTCAATGCAAGTAGAAGAAAGAACATACATTATATTTAACCAACAGATAACACTCATTTTATAGTTCCTTTACAGTCCCACCGTCCATAGTTCAGGTCACTGTTTTTCCTGTAGTTGCACTTTTTTGCTGCAATCTTTTCTTTATCTGCAGATTTCCTGCTGACCACCCTACAATAAACCTTCTTACTTTCCTTTAAAAAAAGTGTTTAATGAGTGCTTTCCTCTTTAAGCTACACATAACCAACATTACCCTTTTAAAACAATGTCCACCCTCATTTATATATGTTAGGGATTAAAGAATATTTGGAGGATTTTTCAATAAAATGCATTTTAATAATAATTCAATTTAACCCTCCTGTTGTCCTTGAGTGAAGGAAGGAAGGAAGGTAGGAAGGGAGGGAGGAAGAAGGAAGGAAAGGAGGGAGGAAGGGAGGAAGAAGGGAGGAAGGAAGGGAAAAGGGAGGAAGGAAGAAGGAAGTAAAGGAGAGAGGAAGGAAGGAGGGAAGGAAGGAAGGGAGGAAAGGAGGAAGGAAGAAAGAAGGAAGGGAGGGAGGAAGAAAAGGAAGGAATGAAGGATGGAGGAAAGAAGGAAGGAGGGAGGGAGGAAGGAAGAAAAGAAGGGCAGAGAAAAAGAAGGAAGGGACAAAGGGAGGAAGGTAGGGGGAGGAAAGAAAGAGAGAAGGAGGGAGGGAGGAAAGAAGGAAGGGAGGAAGGAAAGGAAGGAAGGAAGGAAGGAAAGAGAGAGGAAGGAAAGAAAGAGAGAAGGAGGACGACACAAAGGTTAATATATGGCTGTTTATTGTCATTCAAGCCATGTGTTTCCAGTGATCATAAAATAAAATGACGAGCATCTACACAATAAGACATTCATACGTAATGCAAGTAATTAAATAAACATTAAGTGAAACAACACACACAAACTGAAAATGTATCATCTTCTAAAAGTACAATTTATTGGATTGGATTGCATCAGATTTACAGGTGTTCCTAATCCCTAATAGTACTTGCTGAGTGTTGGAAAGCCTGACAGTGACACCTAGTGGACGAACATGGAAGTTGCATAAATAAGAGCGCTTTCTCTGAAGAAGGAAATATGAGCAAGATAAACTGCATTACAGTGAGATAAAATAACACCAGATAAGCAACTGTAAGATTAAAGGAAAACACAGCTGACTAACTGTAGAACCAAACAGTGACAGGATATATTCATTTAAAAAAAACAAAAAACAAAACACAATCCAAACAATATAGAAATATCAATATCAGAATATTTGGAACAGTTTTCAATAAAATGCATCTTAATAATAATTCAATTTAACCCTCCTGTTGTCCTCGAGTGAAGGAAGGAAGGAAGGAAGGAAGGAAGGAAGGAAGGAAGGAAGGAAGGGAGGAAGGAAGGAAGGGAGGAAGAAGGAAGGAAAGGAGGGAGGAAGGAAGGAAGGAAGGAAGGAAAGGAGGAGGGAAGAAGGAAGGAAAGGAGGAAGGAAGGAAAGGAAGGAATAAAGGATGGAGGAAAGAAGGAAAGGAGGGAGGAAGGAAAAGAAGGAATGAAGGATGGAGGAAAGAAGGAAGGAGAGAGGGAGAAAGGAAAAGAGGAAGGGAGGAAGGAAGGAAAGAAGGGCAGAGAAAAAGAAAAAAAACTGCATCAGCAGTGAGATAAAATAACACCAGATAAGCAACTGTAAGAGTAAAGGAAAACACAGCTGACTAACTGTAGAACTAAACAGTGACAGGATATATTCATTAAAAAAAAAAAACACAATTAAAACAATATAATAAATCAATAATTACTGAATCTGTTGTTATTGAAAGTCTGGGAATACTAAATGTATTGTTATATAACGGCCTCATCTACTCAAACACAGTTCAAACTTTATATTGTATCATATTACCTTACAGTATACTGACAGTAGATTAGCAATTTTAGGACTTTGGTTTATGGAACATCTGAAATCAGCAAATCATCAGACCTACAGTCCAGATTTAAATTTTTGCTTTTATTTCAAAAACTTTACAACAATATGAGAAAAAGCACATCACAAAATTCTGTCAGATTCTGAAAATGATATTCAGTAATTTGTGTCCTGAATCCAAAAAAATGTTTAATATAAACAACAATCGCGATCTGTACTGACCAATGCAGAACCTTCTCATTCTTTACTATATTTTCAGTAATGTTTTGAGAGTTTTAAATACAGTGGTAGATACTGTAGGTAGGTAGGATCAGTTATCAGAGATGATTTCCCTCCTTCTCTCTTTTTTTCCTCCCCACTACCTTCCTCCCTTCCTTCTTCCCTCTGTCCTTCCTTCCTCCCTTCCTCTTTTCCTTTCTCCCTCCCCTCCTTCCCTCCTTTTCCCTCCCTCCCTCCCTCCTTCCTTCCTTCCTCCGTCCTTCCTTCTTCCTTCCTTCCTTCCTTCCTTCCTTCCTTCCTTCCTTCCTTCCTCCCTCCCTTCCTCCCTCCCTCCCTCCTTTCCTTCCTTCTTCCCTCCTTTCCATCCTTCTTCCCTCCCTCCTTTCCTTCCTTCATCCTCCCTTCCTTCCTCCTTTCCCTCCTTCTTCCTCTCTTCCTTCCTTCCTTCCTCCCTCTCTCCCTTCCTCCCTTCCTTCCTCCATCCCTCCCTCCTTTCCTTCCTTCTTCCTCTCTTCCTTCCTCCTTTCCATCCTTCTTCCTCTCTTCCTTCCTTCCTTCCTTCTTCCTCTCTTCCTTCCTCACTTCTTCCCTCCTTTCCTTCCTTCTTCCTCCCTTCCTTCCTTGACTTGAGGACAACAGGAGGGTTAATACAGCTCAATACAAATCACAACAACCATGAAGGTTTTACAGAAAGGAAGGACTCTCCAACACTTTTAACGGGAAGAAGTGCAGGAAAGTATAGGGATCTCTCTCCTTGGATGGACAGACATGCAACAGATTGCAAAATTACAGAATGGGAAAAAAGTCACAAATATTATAAATACATCTATAAGAAGAATGTGATCAGGAGGATATCGAGCAACTTTGTGGTACCAACAAACAGAAAGCATATGACACCCTTTGTAAAGTGTTTCTACTCACTGTACTACACACATGCTTTCAGGGAGGTGGATCGTAACTCCATCATTCGAACAGGTACTGAGGAATGGATACATTTCCTCAGTGAAGGAGCAGCCATTAAAGGAGTAGATGAGAGCTGCAATATCAACGTCATAAAAGGAGACCAGACCCTCATCAAAATCTACAAACACCCCCACCCAGTGAGGCTTCTGCTTCAGAGAGAGAAGGACTGAAGGGTCAGCAGCAGCAAAGTACTCATTGGATGAAATCGAACATATAGTCCAGTAGCCATTTCTGGGGCTCAGAGCGGTTTCTCTGTTCATGTTGCTCAACTTCCTGGCCACTCCTAACGTCCATGTGGACCACCTGATAACCTGAACCTGGAAGTAAAACCTCCCTGAAGAGATACCTCGATTTGATAAGACACATTTACAGTCATTACCTTGCTTTACCTGTTGTCTAAAATTAGACTGAGCAGGTTTGGGATGTATAATGTCAGGATTAAGTGTCACCTGCACTTCGTATCGCTTGACCCTCTTCAGCTCAGCCTCAAACAGCTTCTTCATCTGTTTAGTGATCGTCTCCTCCAGCTGAGCCACAGCTCTCACCAGAGATCCTTCATATGATGTTGGGTGGATGCTTATGTCTGTCCAATTAGTGGTGGGTGGGACAGCTTTGAGGTATGGGAACCTTTGAAGGAGGTGGAGGTGGTCCTCGGAGCGTGAGAGCTGCTCCAGTTCAGAGCTTCTCTTCGTCAGCTCAAATATTTCTTCTTCCAGCACTTTGATGAAGTCTTCAGCCTGCTTCTCTTTAGTTATCTGCTTCTCTTTGATTGTCTCAAGGAGTTTAGTCAGGCTTCTCTCAATAGACTCCTTCAGAGCAGTGAAGACCTGAACACCTTCTGCTATCTCTCTGTCTGCATCTTCTTTACTGAGGTCAACTGAGTGTTTGATCTCCCGAATCATTAGTTGTCTCATCTGGATCATCTGATGAACTTCAGCCTCTGTCTTCCCCAGCTCTGCCTTCTTTCCTTCATATTCTTCTTTCAGAGGAACAACATCATGTGTCTTGTGGTCGAAAATGGCGCAAAGGGTGCAGACATACATCTGATCGGTTTTGCAGAACAGTTGCTGGATTTGATTGTGATTCATACACATCCTGCCTTCCAGGTTCTCCACAGGGTCGATCAGCTGATGTCTCTCCAGGCCTGAAACTTTCAGATGAGGCTCCAGGTGAGTCTCACAGTAGGAGGCCAGACACACCAGGCAGGACTTCAGGGCCTTCAGTCTGGTTCCAATGCAGAAATCACAGGGAACTTCTCCTGGTTTGGCAGCTTGTTGCTCTGAGCTGCTGCTGCTGGCTTTCTGTTGAGCTGACTGTCTGAACTGAGCAGCCATCTCAGAGATGAAAGTGTTGACCTGCAGCTCAGGTTTTGTGTAGAACACCTTTTTACAGTTCGGACACCGACACTGGACATTGATATTCCAGTATTCAGTGATGCAGTTTTTACAGAAGTTGTGTCCACATGGTGTAGTGACTGGATCAGTGAACACATCCAGACAGATGGAGCACAGGAACTGATCTTCAGTCAGCAGACAGCTGGCAGTAGACATATCTACAGACTGAGGACAAAAGTCAAAAGTCTGAAAAACTGGGAAAAAGCTAAACTACTGTTACAGTATTGTTGATAATTAGTTTATATTTTGAATCTGATAGGTCCGTTTAACCAGTTACAGTATGATATCAATAGAGTGAAACTTCTTCTCTGAGCAGAGCTGAAGGTTGTCTTTAAAACACAGTAAATATGATCAGCTGTACTCACCAGTGTTTGACAGAGACTCTGCTGTGATGTTGACACGCACGATGACTGACAAAGACAGCTGTCTCAACTGGAGCTCAGCTGTTGCTCTACTGGTGACATCAAACCATTTGTCCTTTTACAGTGTCGCTCCACCTCTTCATGCAGCTCTGTCAGTGAGGGTTTTTTCCCTCCCTCAGGTTTAGAAATGTTTGTGACAAAGTAAATATAATTTGGAGCAAAGACTATGTGGTTATTAAATACTTGTTTTATATACAATTGCAAAACATGATTAAATGCCAGAGCTAAGATTTTAGGATTTCCCGGGGTTTTGTTGCCAAAATCTGCTCCTCTATCTCGGTGAAATACCTGCAGGAACCCAGGATGTTCATTTTGTGTGTGAATCACACCTTCTCCAACTTAATTAACATTACCACCTAAGTATTGTAACCAGTGACGTGCAGTGAGGTCAGTGGCTGGGTAGGCAGTGGGCATTAAAAAAATCTAAACCCCATCCAAATATACACATAAAACGTTGTACCCAATATCATGTCAGTAAGCTCAATCAGGTGCTTTAAATATCTGAAATACAGGGCCATAAATACAGGGTAAATTACACATGTAAGGGCTTGTTTTTCTGGTTTAGTTATTAAAGCTTTTACCATTGTGAAAGTCACAAAAGCTGAGAATACAATTATAATACAATAAAAATCTTGGTTTAATTACAATGTAAAAATGAACAACACAGTGGCATTTGTTGAAATATGAGAAACTGAATGTGAAATATATATCAAATAATTATTAATTTGCAAATAATAACTACAATAACAACACTAGTCTCATTGCAAGTGGCTTTAGCTGCATCATTTATAAAGTGCAAAACAATCAATAATAACTATCAACAAATAAAGTAGACCTACATAAGTTGAGGGCCAACACCTGCACAAAGATTTGTATGATGTGCATAGAAATAAATATAAGTGCAAAACTGGCATAACAGAAAAAACAAGAACAACAGGCCTATTTCAGAAATCAACATTCAGCCAAAGTGACTCAGAAAAACTAAACAAACATGAATGCAAACCTTCATTGCAGCTAAAACACTTAAGTTAAGCTACATCATTGTAAAAGTGCACACATTGAGGGGGCAATACTGCACAATAAAGACTCCGCCGCGCTATAGACGTTTGATTAAACCACACAATACGCATGTGCAACCTCGGAGATTCCCACTGTTGAAAGCAATGAATACGAAAAGCAGAGCTTTCACCATTCATTTCGATATAGGCAAACCTACACAACATGCGCGGCTGTTCGATCATAGACTCAAGGACATTTGGGACAAACTTTTCATTAAAGTATGCGAATAAAATACAAATTGTGACAAGATTGAGTCTGTAAACAATTTAAATTAAATGTCAGGTTTTTTTGTATTTTTGTCACTGCCTACCCTGACCGCACGTCATTGATTGTGAATTCAACATATTCTCATCCTCTATTCGTATGATAAGAACAGCCTACATACACACACACACACACACACACACACACACACACACACACACACACACACACACACACACACACACACACACACACACACACACACACACACACACACACACACACACACACGTGACTTCCAGTAAGGAAGGGAGGAGCAGACAGGTAGCAACAGGCAGTAAAAGTGAAAGTATTCAGTCAGACAACATTTTACAGTCATCAGAGCAGAAGGAGGAAAACAGCCAGTCTGAGGCAGGTGAGTGTTAATATCAGGACTGTAAATAATGATTACTGTCATTATCGATCAATCTGATGATTAGTTTTCAGGTGAATCATTTAGTTGATTAAAGTGTGTCAGAAAAATATGAAATCAGAGTTTGAGGTGTTCAGAAGTAGTTTCCTGTTGTTCTTTTCCTGGTTTCTGCGTCACAGCGATGTAACGTGTTATGGAGCTGATTGTGGGGGGGGGGGGCTGTCTAATAAGCAGCAACACAGAGCTATAACGACGCTGCGCTCTCGCACGCGCTGCATTGTTAGTCACACAAACACACACGCGCGCAGTCACTATCTAGAGCGCGCTCTTGCTCGTTTGCTCCAGATTCCGGGAGATTGGATCTCATGTGCGGGCGTCAGGGAGCCGCTATCAATATGCAGGAGAGTTGGGATGTATGGATTACATTCTTTATACAATATATTCATTTCTGTGCGGTGGGATCTATCACTTCTCAGCGTGAGAAACGATAGGTGTGGCGTGTGAACTGCTTGAAATGCGTGTGTCTCACGGTCATTGCGTGAGACTTGAGAGGTCTGGTTGATATATTTTGAATATTTAGCTCACTTTACTCATATTTATCTCATATTTCTTTCATTTGAGACACAAATTAATCTAAAATAACATGTTATATATAGCTGTTAAAAATTTGAATACTATTGAATACAAAAGAAAGTGTTGATTAACATATATATATTTTTTTACGTATACACATTTTTAACAATATTATATAGCATGTTTTAAAACTAACTGAAAGTTAACAATCAGCAGCTCATAACGTGACTCACTGCTGCCTCTAAATAGAGAGAAGTCACAGTTAAGAAGCACACACATGTTTATCTGAAGTCTGTTTGTTGGATTTTACGAAAGCGTATCGTAATTATGAGATGAGGAAAGGTGCCACATTGGCCACTGCTTCACTCACACACTGCACATCCACGAAGACAACTGTTTTTTTTTGTTTGTTTGTTTTTTTACTTTATTGAGAATGGTTGTACAAACAAACATCTTCACATAGAACAGCAGACAGGTGCTCCAATATACATGTATCAGAAAAAGAAAAAACCCACATTTGACTATTCATAGGGATATGATTAACACTATAATAATAATAATAGAAAAAAAAGTGGGGGGGTAAATAAATAAAAATAAATAAAATGACACATGGATCAGAAAAAAAGGAAAAAGAATAAACATAAATTAAATTATTCCTCTTTGAAAAACCTCTCATATATATCTGTGGATGTAATGCTGTGCCACGAAGACGACTGTGGCTTTGTTACGTTTTGCCATGTGACGTCGTTACCGTGGCAACAGAAAAGCTGACATGGCTGACATGCATGACTGAGTTGTTGTTATTGTTGTTAAGCTAGCATGTGCAGTGTTGACATACTTATATTAATACCATCCTCATTTTTATGAAACATCAGTATTTCCCAGAAGGATCGTAATTATGAGATATGGACGGTGGTTTTTTTTTTATCCAGTGAATGCAATGCGCTTCCGTAAGATTTAAACCAGAGTAAAAGTTTCTCTTTGTGATGACTAGAAAACACACATGGTTGTAGTTAAAGTCATGTAAACTAATAAGAAGCTACTAAGTTGAGAGGCAGGACTGGGTTTATTATACTGTGTATGTGTGTGTGTCTCCAGTGTTACTGGTTTACCTCTCAGACTCCAGAAGATGAAGAAAGAGGAGGAAGAGGAGGAAGAGGAGGACGGAGCAGAGTCTATGAAGAGTGACTGGTCTAAAGATCCTCCTCCAACCTTCAGTAATGAACCTGGACCCTCAGACACAAAGTAAGAGACTGTTTCTACTGTAAACTGAGCTGAAAATGATTCAGTTTAATATCATTTGATAATCTGCATTAGAAAATGATTCTTATATAATTTGGTGTGGTTTATTTTATTCATTCATTGATTTTTCTGTTATTTGAGCATTGACTGCATTATTTCTTCCATTTAGTAGAAAGAGTGTTTGATTGTTGTTCTGAAATATTTATTAGTTGTTTGAACCAATATTTAATACAGGTTAAGTAGCAGAGGACAGATATGAACATAACTGCTTTCATTATAACATCATGACTGTGTGATGTGTTTTATATTAAATCTGCTCTTTAAAACAACTACTGATGTTTGTCAAACATTTGTTGTTTCTACAGACAGAGAGCAGAGTCTGTAATATCCAGCTGTCTGTCTATGAAGAGTGACCGGTCTAAAGGACGTGTTCCAAACTTCAGTAATGAACCTGGACCCTCAGACACAAAGTAAGAGACTGTTTCTACTGTAAACTGACCTGAAGATGATTCAGTTTAATATCATTTTATAATCTGCATTATTAACACTATTTTATATAATTCTGTGATGTTTTTGTTGTTTGAGCATTGACTGCATTCATTATGATGAATAGTACTAATAAGAGTTCAAGTTCTTTATTGGTCACGTACACAAAGCGTACAATACAATGTGTACACTTTTACCCTCATAGATCAGTTTATAGCTGATTAAAGATCAATGAATGAAAATATAAAAATGTTAATAAAGATAGTGACACAGTTCAGGGATCAACAACATGAATGTTTAGAGTTGAAGGTGCAGTGAGTGACTCATGTATTGCTTTATTGTGACTGCATGGGTAAGAAAGCTTCTCCTCAGTCTCTCTGTTCTTGTCTTTAGGCTGCAGAGGTTTCCTCCTGACCTCAGCAGCCTGAACTTATGGTTCTGGGGGTGTGTGGACTCCTTCTCTATTTATTTAGCTTCATTTCTGCAGTGTGTGTGGTAGATGTCGTGCAGGGTGGTTAGGGTGGTCCTGACCTGAAGATGACTCAGTGAGACGCTTTCATTAAGGTTGTAGTGTAGATATGAAGGAAAGAAATAATGAAGTAGCTTCCATTCAGCTGTAATCTACAACAGATCTTCATGTTCATGTTAACCAGAGACAGAGACAGGGCTGGTATTGCTGTTTGATTTTCCAGTCAATCAATGTAAAGTAGCAGCAGGTAACCCAGGGTGATATTTACTAAGGATTTACTAACAAGTCAAACTGTGTCTGTCCTTATTTACTAAAGGACTGCAGAAAAACGAATTTAAAGATGCATTATGAAGATATTTAGCAGAGCTCTCTGTTCAGCAGCACAACACAAAAGAGCAGCAGTCTGTTATTTTTCACTAGTGGACTTTTCTGTTTGGCTCAGTTTCCTCCTGCTTATTTTTCCTGACTTTTAATGGCTCAGAGTAGCTTAAAGGAGCCTGTGGAGTTTTCTTGTTAACAGACTAAAGTCATGTTCACATTGACTTACTTACCAAAACACATTATGGGCCGCATCTTGCGGTTGACGCACAGCGGATGAGCGTTTCCCCCGGCGCAGTTGTCATTTTCTCGCCCTGCGTCCATGTTGTCTAAATAGCAAATGCACTCGCACCAGTCTGTGCGCCTATGGGCATGTTGGTCTTTAAATGAGGTGTGGTAAAGGCGCATTGGTAGCGTGTTGCTATTTTGAGGCAGAGGAAATCAATTGCGCTACTGACCATCAAATTTACAATCCGCCAAGGTGACAGCACGCCTGGATATTAAAGGGAACGAGAGATGACACTGATTGGTTTATCGCGTGTTACGCTCAAAACACACCTATCATTAATGAGGGGATTTAAGTCCGACCCTTTCAGACCATGCACCTGGCGCAGTGACCATTTTTCCACCGTTAAAATAGCAAAAGTGGATTTGGATACGCCCAAAAGTCACTTGCGCCACCCACTTCATGCCATGTGCTATAGATAATTAAAATGGGTCCCTATGTGTCTCCTTGTGGTCTAACTAATGTGTTGAATCCACTTCCCTCCTCATCAAACATCTATTTTAAATCCTGCATTGTTTACATCCATGTTTATTAGCTTGCAGTCTTCTTCTTCTTCTCTGTCTTTGCTGGCACATTGTTGAGTCTGTCTTATTAATGTTTAACTCTTGTGATTGTAGTATTTATTATTTTATTTTGGTTGGCCTCCACAAATGTCATGTGCCAGAAACAATGTATTTATGTCCACAGAGAGAGGAAGAGGAAGAGGAAGAGGAGGGCTGTTTCTGTGGAGGAGCAGATGTCCTGCTGTTCTTTGTGTCAGGATGGCCTGAAGGATCCAGTCTCTACCAGCTGTGGATACTGGTTCTGCAGACAGTGCATCACCTCATACTGGGACCAGTCTGCTTCATCAGGAGACTCCTTCTGTCCCAAGTGTGGAAAAAGATCCAGAACCAGACCTGGACTGCAGACAGACAGTCAGACCAGCACTGTACAAAGTAAGACTGAAGATCTGTCTGCTGATGTCATCATCTCTGAAAACAGGACAGGAATCTACCTCCTCTATCCTACTGAACATTAACAGTCACACTGATTTCTGTTACATTCTACCTTTTTTCTTCTCTTTCAGCAGAAAGTGGTCTGCAGGAGGTTTTAGATGAACATCACATCAGTCTGAGCATCACATGTGAATGTGTGACTCAAGGAACTGATGAAGCAGGAAGTGAAATCCTCCTCAACAGCATTTACACTGAGGTCTACATCACAGAGGGACAGAGTGAAGAGGTTAATACCCAACATGAGGTGAGGCAGCTTGAAAGAGCTTCCAAGATGAAGACCCTCCATGACACTCCAATCAAGTGTCACAACATCTTTAAAGTCTTACCTGACCAACAGGTAACTGAAGAGGTTAATAACCAACATGAGGTGAGGCACCTTGAAACAGCTTCCAAGATGAAGACCCTTCATGACACTCCAACCGAGGATCAGGACATCTGTGAAGTCTTACACAGAGTCAGAGTGGTTCTGATGAACGGCGTCGCAGGCGTTGGAAAAACCTTCTCAGTGCTGAAGTTCACTCTGGACTGGGCACAGCGCTCCAACAACCAAGATATCAGTCTGCTGATTCTGCTTTCATTCAAGGCGCTGAACTTGATCAAAGATGAGCAGTACAGTCTGCTCATGCTGATCCATGTTTTCTATCCAATATTACAGAAGCTCACAGCAGAGAAGCTCGCTGTCTGTAAAGTTTTGTTCATCTTTGACGGCCTGGATGAAAGCAGACTTTCACTGGATTTCAACAACAGTGAGGTCGTGTCTGATGTCACACAGAAGTCATCAGTCAGCATGCTGTTGACAAACCTCATCAAGGGGAAGCTGCTTCCCTCGGCTCTCGTGTGGATAACCTCCCGACCTGCAGCAGCCAATCAGATCCCTCCTTCATGTGTGGGCAGGGTAACAGAAGTACGAGGCTTCACTGACGACCAGAAGGAGGAGTACTTCAGGAGGAGATTCAGTGATGAAGAGCAGTCCAGCACAATCATCTCACACATCAAGACATCCAGGAGCCTCCACATCATGTGTCACATCCCAGTCTTCTGCTGGATCACGGCTACAGTTCTGGACCACATGTTGACTACAGACCAGAGAGGAGAGCTGCCCAAGACCCTGACTGACATGTACTCACGCTTCCTGCTGGTTCAGACAAAGAGGAAGAAGAACAAGTATGATGATGCTGACAGGAAACCTCTTTTGAAGCTGGGGAGGCTGGCCAAGACCCTGACTGACATGTACTCACACTTCCTGCTGATTTTTAAAATGAGGAAGAAGAACAAGAATGATGAGGGACAAGAGACAAGTCCACAGGAGCTGACGGAGGCTGACAGGAAACTTCTTCTGAAGCTGGGGAGGCTGGCGTTTGAACAACTGGAGAAAGGAAACATCATGTTCTACCAAGAAGACCTGGAGCAGTGTGGTCTTGATGTCACAGAGGCTGCAGTTTTATCAGGATTTTGTACAGAGATCTTCAAAAGAGAGAGTGTGATCTTCCAGAAAACAGTCTACAGCTTTGTTCATCTGAGCGTTCAGGAGTTTCTGGCTGCAGTCTACATGTACCACTGTTACACAAGCAGGAAGACAGAGGTACTGAAGGATTTCCTGGGAGAAAACAGCAATTACTCATCTCTGGATCACTTCCTGAAGGGAGCCATGCAGAAATCTCTCTTCAGTAAAAATGGCCACCTGGACCTGTTTGTGCGTTTCCTTCATGGCCTCTCTCTGGAGTCCAACCAGAGTCTCTTAGGAGGCCTGCTGGGTCAGACAGACAACAGTCCAGAAACCATCCAGAGAGTCATCAACAACCTGAAGGAGATGAACAGTGGTGATATCTCTCCTGACAGAAGCATCAACATCTTCCACTGTCTGATGGAGATGAACGACCGCTCAATACATCAGGAGATTCAAGAGTTCCTGAAGTCAGAGAACAGATCAGAGAACCAACTCTCTGATATCCAGTGCTCAGCTCTGGCCTACATGCTGCAGATGTCAGAGGAGGTTCTGGATGAGTTGGACCTGACGAAGTACAACACATCAGAGGAGGGAAAACGGAGACTGATCCCAGCTGTGAGGAACTGCAGAAAGGCTCGGTAAGTCCAGATGTGATAATCAACATTATAAAGCTGCTTTCTCATCTGAAGCATCAGTATTACAGTAAAGATTCACACATGCACACTATAAAAGTGTTAAACATGTGTTACACCTGCTTGTTGCCAAAGTTATACATGAGTAGTGTTTCACTACAAGGAGAACCTGCAAGCACATTCACACGTGTCAAGATATCCTCATCACAAGTCAAACACACATTTCTATTCACATGCATGTTGTTATTTTCCTGGTGATGAGGATATCTTGACACATATGAATGTGATTAGATGATGATGTCACTATACAGTATATATCCTTCATTTCCCTCCTGTGGGTATCTGCCTGAGGAAGACCTGTAGTCACCAGTAGGGGTGTGACGATACACTTGAGACGAGACGAGACCAGATATTGGGTTCACGAGATCGAGATGAGTCGAGATTTTAACTATATTTTTAAGAAAACTTCAATGAGGAAATATATGAAATATATTAAAATTCACAAAATGGAAATTTAATTGAAATGTTTGAACTAACCAGCTTGTAATGAAACACTTTTTTCTACTTTCTAAATATATAATGATCATATGCAGTATGCAGCACTGTAAAAGGTTTCCCCATATAGATATTTTATAGATAGATAATTTTGGTATTTATGGAAATAACAACCATAAATACAAAAGTTAAATATAAACACAAATACTAAAAAGTAAATTGTAAAGAGTAGAAACAATTCTAATATATAAATATTAATTAAATTAAGTATCCAATTATCACAAATTATAACATATTGCTAATAAAAAAACAGAAATAAAAGTAAATTGCACAAATCCTGTATCACATAAATACACAAGAAGAACAACATATAAATTGTGTTATAATTGGGTAGTGTGACTTTTTGCATCATTAGGCTTCCATAGTTGCGCTAGATTCCCTGCTCCTCCTACTTCAGGCTTTCAGTGTAGAGACCTGAGGTCAATTTACCACGGCTCCTCTCCTCTTCTCCTACTTCTGTGAAATCTTCTCAGCAGGTAGAAGCTGCAACAAGGTTAATGATCCACACGTGACATTATAAAAAGAAGACATGACGTGCGAATGAGGGATAGAAAAATCGATCATCTTTTTTTCTTTTTTTTTGGTGCGCCCCTCAATTATATATCAACAAGAAATATCGTTGCGTTTCGTCTTGTGGTACGAGATCTGGTCACACCCCTAGTCGCCAGCAATCCCTCAGTATTTGAAAAGACACTTGCAATTTGTCCTTTTTCCACTTTCGCTCAGCTCATCGACAATCCTATCTGGCAGTGCGGGTTGTTTGATTGAGCCAAGGCTCTGATTTAGCTTTCTGCTGCCTGGTCTTGAATGGAGCCGCAATGTCTATGGCAGTTTGACAGGTGTCAAGAAACCATCAGTTAAGAGCCTCTGTATCCTCACACACAGACTCAGGAATAACGCAGTTCTGACTGAAAACTGCGGAGAAGTGAGCAGCAGTGGAAGGGTTAATAACTCGACATCTGCGAACAGCAGCGTGAGGTTTAACTGTGTGACAGCAGACGTCCGAGGAGAGTTAAAATAGCAGCACTCATCAGGTAAAAGTTCTGTGAAGACACTAGACTCACCAACACTCAGCCAGGTCTCGGAGATAAAGAGGAAATCCAGTTCCCGTGATATGAATAAATCCTTAAGGATAAATGATTTATTCGCAAGCGATCTTGCGTTTACCATGCCAAACCTGGCAAAAGCTGGCGGGTCAGGGCTAACAGCTGCCAGGGAGGCCTGACACAGAGGCCGCAGGTTCCCCAGATTCACTCCGCGCCAGTGGAAACAAGGAGAGCAGGGTCCGCAGGGCTGGAACATCACATCCGAGCCCGCCACCGGTACCAACCAGGCAGCGACAAGGCCAAGCGAACGTCGAGAGATACAAAGGCGAGGCCCCGCTCCATATCCACCTCAATCTGGACGTACTAGCCCGGCCCTCAGCCTCACCAGACAGCCACTACGCTTACCCCGGCGGCTGTGCCGTTTTCGCCGTGGGGGTGGCGCTGGAGTGCGGCACAGATATGTAGGGATGTCCGATAGGAAAGAAGGCAGAGTTTTTTGTCCATAATAATCAAAATTGACAAGATTTTTGGCGGACATTCTCAGATCTAGCAGCAATTGGCGATTAAACACCAGCAGAGTGTTGACGGTATGTGCAACAAGTGTTACAAGCAGCAGAAACACACACAGCAGTCGGAGCAGCTGACAGTCTGCCTCAGACACTGGCGCCATCTTGCCACTCAATTGAACACTAACAACATACAGACATCACTACTGTGGTGACACAAGATGCTCAGAAACACTGAAGGAGGAAAATGAGCAAATGGACTGGATAACACTAGTGTAACACATAAATGATGGAGGATAAATACAAGGTAAGAGAGTGAATTCTACATGAAGAGTAACTAAGCCAACACTAAACAAGCCGCTCCATAAGCAGCACTGTACATGACTAGATAGTCACATAAAGCACAGAGGAAGAAAGTTGTGGTGAGTGAGAGCTGAACTTAGTAGAGCCAGACTCACTCAGAGCTGAGAGGAACATACATAGAGCAAGACTGTGACAAGGCACAAAGTCACATTTGATGGAAGATAGATTTACACATTTCCTCTTTCCTTCAAACATAGAAGCTACTGGCCTCAATTATTCCTTCACATTATGAGACATTCTCATCATAACACGGATTATTAAATAATGAATTACAAACACAATATCAATGAATGCAGATGTAAATAATGAATAGATTTTAAAAAGTAGAAATGTGCATTCAGTGTGTGAGCAGTTACAAACTGGTCTGATGGATCTGTTCCCAATATAACCTGCAGATGTTTGTCAAACAGTTTATTTCAGGAGAAACATGCAGAGATATTTCACTTTCTCTTTTGTCATGTTGGAGGACATCACTACATCACTGTGCTGGCAGTGCTAACTGTACACCCTTATTCATTTTTAACAGTACATCACATTTAAAGTCCAGCACATCAAAAGACACTAAAGAGCTGTTAACAGCTGCAGACTGACAGCTGACGTCACTTCAGATGACGCCTGAAAGGAAAAGACATCCAAAAACATGTTTCCTGGATTCTTCCTCTCTCACATCTTTTCCTGCATCTCTCCCTTGTATCTTAGCAGGGAGGGACTAAGACACAAGGATACGACTCAAGTGAGCAAAGTGTAACCCCCGGTTACCAAAACACTGAAATAAGATCAATCAGAAAATTGATAAGAGAAAGGTGAATTTATGTGGATATTATATTAATAATAATATTAATTAATTAAAAAAATAAACAATTCATTTTAAACTGTATTAACATAATAACAGTTAAACCACGCTCTCTATCAGAGCAGCACCTGATCCAACTGAGCCGAGCCCAGAGTCATCAAACAGAAGTAAAATAAATATAACCTGAAGCAGTCACAATCCTGCTGCTCTGTGCCAAAGAAAATGTCTTATTCATCCTCTTCCTCCTCCTCATCTTCGTCTTCATCCATGGGATCCTCGTCCTCCCCTCCATCCTTTTTGTCCTCTTCATCGTCTTCATCATTTCCTTTTTCATCATTTGCATGGTCACCAGCTGAGATCTTCGTTCTTCAGTCCGGCTGGTTCCTGTAGCAAACACTACAGTTGGGACTGAAGTGGAAAAAATGTATTTGAGGTCTTGTTTTCTTTCTTTTATTGAGAATTGAATATTATGATATTGTTGTTATTATATCATTATTTTGTTAGCTTTTTTTGAGGGGGGGGGGGTTTAGAAAAGGAAGGATTAGCGTCAGAGACAACAAAAATAGGATTTATAAATTGTTTAATTATATTCTGATTAGTAAAAAACTAAACAAAAACATTTTAATAAAACAAATTAATGATTAGTAAAAAACTAAACAAAAACATTTTAATAAAACAAATTAATGTAGCACTTAATATTAAAACTAAATTAAACCTAATTTAGTAATTGACAATAACTAGAGACTTACCTGACAGGTGAATTCCTGGTTAAATCTAAAAAAAAAAAAAGAGGGAAGAGTTCATTTATTTTTGTATTTTTTTATTTTTTTATTTTATACATGTGGTAGTGTTATTGTTTTTTGTTGTTTTGAGAAAATATAAGAAAGAGTAAGAAACAAAAAAGAACAGATTAATGAAAGAAATACATTTTGTAACTTACCTTTTTCAATCATAACAGTTAAGTCTTGTGTTTTGTGTCCAGTTTGCTGCTCGATGCCCATTTCTCTAGAGCTAATTTAGTCTTCTGAGACACTGGTCCAAACTGTCTGTCAATGTTCACATTATTGAAGCTTAATACAACTTCATTTTCTTTCCCTTTGTCTGCAAGATGAAACCAAAACAGAGAGTCCCATTAAAAAGTGTGCAGTACAGCAGCAGAGAGAGTGAGGAGAGTTACTGAATAACTCAGCTTTGATTTGAAGGGGAAATCACAACATGACACATTTACATTACTTTCATTTAGCAGCTTTTGTCCAAAGTGACTTACATTTTTTTACATACACGTACAGTTTAGTGTTCAGTGTGTTGCTCAAAGACACTTGGACATGTGGACAGAAGGAGCTCAAGTTTCAAACCATCAACCTTGTGATTAATGTCCGAACAGCTCTGCCAACAGAGAGAACTGAGCTAGTTGTCACATCTCAGTTTGTTCAGTGATCAAAATCCCTAAAATCTATATTTAATATTAAAGTGTGTATTATATATTATCTTTCATCACAGACTTGTTAACTGTGGACTCTCAGAGACTCACTGTGAAGTTGTGGCCTCAGCTCTGAAGTCCAACCCCTCCCATCTCACAGACCTGGATCTGAGTTACAACAAGCTGCAGGATTCAGGAGTGAAGCGTCTGTCTGCTGGACTGGAGAGTCCAAACTGTAGACTGGAGACTCTGAGGTCAGTTCACTGAAACTAATTTATGTACATACATAACTTACATCCATGACGTTTTATTTCCATATTTTCATTGTGTTACTGTACAAAGTTTAGTGTGTAGTTCTAAAAGACACACACACACACACACACACACACACACACACACACACACACACACACACACACACACACACACACAGACAGACAGACAGACAGACAGACAGACAGACAGACAGATCAATGCAGGTGTTTAAAGTATTTTCATGACTCTGTGTTGACATGTATATGTGTCTGAATGTTGTGGTGACATTTGGATGATGTCTGTAGAAGGCTGACATGATGATAATCCACAATAACACAGAGACAAAGTCACTCTGCTCATTTTAGGTAAAACTTCAATGATTAGGACAAAATACTGTTGAATTACACATTTAAAACCTGAACACATCTGATTGGATTATAAATGGATTTTAATCTACATCTTTTATTCTTTATTCAGATTGTATTACTGCAGTTTGTCAGAGATCAGCTGTGCTTCTCTGGTCTCAGCTCTGAAGTCCAACCCCTCCCATCTTAGAGAGCTGGATCTGGGATGGAACAAGCTGCAGGATTCAGGAGTGAAGCTACTGAGTGATCTTCTGGAGAGTCCAGACTGTAGACTGAAGACTCTGAGGTCAGACACATGTTTTACTTCTGTGCTGAGATTAATATGATGTGACAGTTGTGGTGACACTAAACTGCAGACATAAAGTTGATATTATGCTGATCCACACTGAGTATCATAATCGGAAAGTCTAATTCTTATTTTAATGGTCAATAATCAATTTTTGAAATCCAGAGATCAATCTTTGTATTTGTACCTTTGCTCAGTGAACATGTGAACATGTGCACTGTGCTGTGTGTATGCAGTTGTTACTTGTTGTAAATTGATCAGTTAGAGCAGCATGATGTGTGGAAATCGTGTTATTATGATGTGCACAAAAATCAGATTTTAAGTTTAATAATGATGTAGATGCTAACTGCTTTATTAGATGCTAGCTGCTATATTAGCTGTTAACTGCTATATTAGCTGCTGGCTACTATATTAGCTGCTAGCTCCTATTATTGCGGCATCAAACTTAAAATCTTCCGCTCCTGAGTGGGTGAACTTGCGACTGAGATCCAAAACAAAAGACAGCCGCGAAACGAAAAGTCACTTCAACTGTTTATTAATATGATTACAAAACAAAAGAATAGGTGATCTGCCCTTTGCAGTCAAAAAACTGTGTCGCTTCCAGCACTCTCACCCATGTCAGCTGCCAGATGATATTATCACTTCTTAAATTACCTCTGCTCCGACCCTCAGTGGGACCGGCAAAGCACAAAAGAAATAATTCCCGAAATCAATCGAAACAAGAAACAAAGGGTTTTTATATAATAATTGGTAACAATAAATATTATATTAAATATAATATTATATAATAATATGAATTAATATATAATTTGGCCCCCACACTTATATTAGCTGCTAGCTGCTTTATTCGCTACTGGCTGCTATATGGTCTTAGCTGCTATGTTGCATTTTGAACCAGAAATCAAATTTTTATAAAAGGACGATTAATTCCTATGAGTTGTGTTTGAGTCACTTTTAAATTAAACATTAAGTGTAAATAAAGTTACTCACTGTTGTAATTGTTAAGCTTCACATTAGGTAATGAATGCATTTTAGTACCTTTTAATGTTTACTGCATTTTAACATTAATGTAACATTTTACTGTCATATTCATTCCTTCCCCTCCGCAGACATCCCAACCTGCAGAATGTCATTTCGGCGGGGGAGGGTTACACTAGGTGTTGGTCGGGGGGGGGGGGGGGGGGGGGGGGGGGGGCTAAAAGGACGCTTTGCTCTCACACACGCTGCATTTATAGGCACACACACAAACACACACACACGTGCGCTCTTGCTCGTTTACTCCAGATTCCGGGAGATTACGTCTCATTTGCAAGAACAAGCCAATAATAAAAATGAATAGTTAATACTGATGATAAAATATAAATAATAAAAGATCGTACAAACAATAAAAATAACAAAAATAAACCTGTCAACTACTACAGAAGATACATTAGTAAACTAGGAAAATGATAATAAAATAAATGATAATGATCAACAGTAAAATGTTGATGAAATAAAATAGAATAAACTGAATAATGATAAAATAAATATAAATGATAAAACCATAAAATGATAAAACAGGACATCTATTTGATTAAGTGTATTAGAATGAATGTCATTTATAGAGTTGATGTTTAAAAGTCTTTCTATTTTCAGCTCCTCTCAGATCCTCTGAAGGCTGTTCAGCAGCTTCTAAACCTTCCTCACATCTCAACAGATTATGAAACACTGAATGATTTCAAACAGGAACTTTGTCTTCTAAACTCATATATTTTATTCTTTATTCAGATTGAGGTTCTGCAGTGTGTCAAAGATCAGCTGTGCGTCTCTGGCCTCAGCTCTGAAGTCCAACCCCTCCCATCTCAGAGATCTGGATCTGAGTAAAAACAAGCTGCAGGATTCAGGAGTGAAGCATCTGTCTGCTGGACTGCAGAGTCCAAACTGTAGACTGGAGACTCTGGGGTCAGACACCATTTCTTACTTCTGTGCTGAGATTATTGAGGTTGACAATGTCAAGTACTTGGGAATCATCTTAGACTCACATCTAAAATGTGATCAACAAGTGAATAATATCCTTAAACAAGGGTTCAATCAAATGTCAACTGCTTCAGACTCATCAGAAAGAATCTACATGCATGCCAGCTATCATACTGCATCACCTGGTCACAAGTGTAGCAAATTATGAATATTATAAGATATTAAAATTAGGGCCGGGACTCGATTAAAAAAATTAATCTAATTAATTAGAGGCTTTATAATTAATTAATCGAAATTAATCGTATTTTAACCGCATATAAATATTTGACCTGAGAACAGTGAGAAGTAATTTTTTTCACATGGATTTTTAGTATACCATTGAATAATGACTGAATACATAAGCTTAAGCGACACAATTATTGTTTATTTTTGTTCAAGTCCAACAGACCAGTGCAATTTTTGCCATTAAGTGTAGCAATAGCATATTTAGAAATATAGTACATTTCAGAAATGAGCTAGCTACCACACTAGCGTCCATGCTAGCTGCTATATGTTTTGCATTGAGGTGATACTTGAGGCTCGATGTGCTGCGGTGATATGCGAATTCCTTGTTGCATAGCTTGCACACAACCATGCTCTTATCCACACTCCCATCCACGGGACCAACCAAAGCGGTCTCATCAGCTACTTTCATGTTCACTGTGGTTTGTTGTTGTCTGAACTACGCTTGTTAGAAAGCCCACATTGTTTTGAGTGATATTTACCTGTTTATAGTCTGTTTGCATTATAGGTTTCATTTGTCCTACGTTATTGATTGGAGCTGAGTTTTACCGACGTTCTTGAACGCACCACACCTGTGCAATTCTCCTTCTCCATGCGCTAGAGAGCTGACGTTTTTTCCCTTGCCTTTTTGCATCTTGCATCCTTATTGCCCTGATTTCCTGCTGTGTGTGAATGTATAAGGACCACAGCTGTAATAAAGCAGATAACTCCGTACATCTGTATCCGTGTTCTTTAATCGGGACACACTCACCATACCTTGCCACTCTAAACCAGTTAACTTCCTGGAGACCCCACTATCTCCTTTTTAACGCTAGTTGGTGCTCAAGTATAATCGGTCCGCCTGAAACTCATCCAGTGAGAAACGTTCCGCGGTGCAAAAATAAGTGTGATTAAAATGCGTCCATTTTTTTAACGCGGTAATTATTGTGTAATTAATTAATCTTAATTAACGCGTTAAAGTCCCGGCCCTAATTAAAATATATTAAACTTAGCTCTCATAATCAGGGGCACCACCTTCTGAAGAAGGAAATATTTAATTGGTTTGATTAAACAATTAATAAATCAATACATTTCTAAATCAGTCAAATATCTAAAGTTCATGGCTCTACGGTTCAATAGATCCCCTGTATCACTTCAAAGAATAGACATACACCATTGATTGAGTTTTATGGATTTTATTAACTACACACCACTAATAAATGATGTATAAATAAACGTAGTGATGAGTTTGCAATACAATATGAATTCAACAGATTGTTACTCGATATAGCGACATGAATGAAAGATGATGGTGAAGGATGAATTTAAAATGAAGGATATGTAATTATGTGGAAACTAAGAAAACTTGTAAGTTTTACTGAGTTTTACCTTTAAAGAAAATTTGAATTACCCGATCTGACATCAACCCTTGATTAAAGCAATATTTGGATTCTACTTTCATCCATGGAGGGCCTCAGCTGTCCGCCCTTCAGAACCACGCGTACGCACACCAAGTGGAAGATCTCAGAGAGCGTTGCAGGTCCGGTGCTGTGAGGATGATCCGGGTTGGCTGGCCTTTTCACAGACTGCTTGCAGACTTTGTTCCTCTCGATTATAATGAGTCGTAGGGTTGACAGACGTTTATCTGCCCAAAAGCTCTCGCAGGTTGATGAAACGGAGGAAAAAGTCCAATTTAACTAGTTCACTGTTTAATAACTTTCTGGAGAGATCTCATCGCTGGCCACACGTCAAAATCCTCAAAAATTTCAAAAACAGGCTTAATGACGTGTTTACTTAAAGGGCCTTTTCTCTGTACGTTTGCTGACAAAAATTACAAGATTGCAAAAACTTAAGAAAACTCAGATAAAGAATAACTAAAGATTAAAAGAATAAGATAAGGTGACCAGGGTAAGAATGTGTGAGGTGAAGAAAATAAAAGATGGACAAAGCAAAACCTGAAACAACGCAAAGCCAAGTCAAGTCGAGCAAAGCCAGTTTTGGAGGGGTGCATCTGGTTTTTGTCCCTGGGGAGGGCTTGTGTGTCAGCCAATCAGATTCATCACAGCTACTTTGAGGATTTAATTTCCAGCTTTTTACCGTGAAACTTTTCATCATCATTATCATTCATTCAGTATTTAATCCTGATTATAAAATGCATACTATAACATAGTAACACAGAACACTGGATGTATCATTCTGGCATTGATATGACATCAGCTTGATTCATCAAGCTGCCATTCATTAGAACCTGAAAAGGATTAATATGATCAAGCATAACACATTGTTATTCTACTTATTCCATGATAGATAATTGATTATCACCATAATGTAAACATAACATCAATGTAACACTTTCTCACAATAAGTAAACATTCTCATACCAACATTTGTTTTTTATGAAAGGAGAAAGGAGATACCCAGTTATCTATGATCGCTGTAATAGCTGTAACAGTGGAGGTTTCTTTAGGTAGTTGATACTGATATAAGTAATTGGTATAGTTTAAACCATAATATTTACTAAGACGTTCTTGTTTAAGTTTTTAACACTAGTTTTCTCACTTTCATGCTCTGTGTGGTTTCAGAAGAAACAGAGGGGGAAGTCAGGAATGTGCAGTGTCTTTTAATTTATGACGGTCAATCTTATGGTAGAAAGGGTTAGTGAAGTCTCTCTGATAAGTTATGACGTCCGAAGGAGACACCAAAATCTGTCTTTCGTTACTTTTATGTAGTTCTTGTCACTTTGGGTTGCTCCATGGAATGTTAATGGATCTTTGTTTGTCCAAGAGAGAGACCATGTCAGTCTCTATATCAAACCTGGTCCAATTTACTCATCTCAGGGTCAAAGGTGACTCTGACCAGATGATGTTCTGAGCCGTACTGATGCTGCGTCCGCTACACAAGCCTCACAATCAACTATAAAAACCCATCACATCACTATATAAGCAGCCAATCAAAATCCTGGACAAAGAACCAATGAGGTGGCAGCATTGACACATTTGTTTTTGTTTTTTGTTATTGTGCAGAAAAAAACAAGCTATACACAGCGTGAGAAGAGAGTGTGGATCAGGAAAAACATACAAACAAACAATCAAATGAGACACAATATACAAAACAGTGAACAAAAAAAACAAAGAAGAGAGGGGGAAAAGGAAAAAAAAAGGGGTTTGTCTGTCCTTCAGTCAGTATGTCAATTGTGTGTCCTTTCTGTAGTATTAGTTGTGGGAGAGGAGCATTCATCTCTCCTTTATGAAATTGCTAAATGGAAGCCAGATTTCATTATACTGTTCAATTTTGTCTTTTATTGTGAAGGTCAGTTGTTCCATATTTGAATGGTTTGTTAGTGATTCGAGCCATTGTATGATTGAGATTTTTGTTCTGTTTTTCCAGTGTAGTAGTATTATTTTCTTTGCTATTGTAAGGTATATTAGTATAAATTTCTTTTGAGGTTTTGACAGTGATGTCCGACACGTCACCCAACAGGCATAGAGATGGTTTCATTGGAATGCTGAGGTCAAGGATTCTGGAGAGCCTCTTGGCGACCTCCGACCAAAATGGCTGGATGTGTGTACAGAGCCAGAATGCATGAATGTAATTGTCTATTTGGTTACAGGTTGAACAATGATTTGAATCACAGAATCCCATGATGTGTAGTTTATGTTTGGTGATGTGTGTTCTATGAAGGATCTTATATTGAATTTGTTGGATTTTCGTATTGTCAGACATGTTGAAGGCATTTAAACTTATTTTTTGCCATGATGGATAATTGAGATTAAGATTCAGGTCAGTTGTCCATTTGTTAGTGGGTCATTTGTTTATTTGTGTTACACAGAGTCTTATAGATATGGGAAAGTAGCTTCTTATTGCTGAAAGACTGGAGTTTTGCAAGCAATGAAGTTTGGTGAAAGTTGGATCTGTAATGTTTGATATGGCTTTTTAGAGCTGATTTAAGCTGGATGTATTGAAAATTGCAGGTACTGGGTAGGTTGAACTGTTCTTGCAGTCTTTACTGTTAAAGGAGCAAAGTGTCTGAGCCCACTCAGCTGAAAATTAGCACAATGTTCAGGATGTCAACGGAGGTGTTAAAATCATGAATAAAAAAAGAGAAATAACACTGCTGTCAATCAATCAATCAATTAATCGATCAAACTTGAAGCACATTTCAAACAAATGAAAAATACAATCCAAAGGGTTTTACAAGTGACTGACAAATGTAGGATGTTGAAATGGATTGAGACTAATGAACACCAAAACAATTAAAAAAGCAAAAAATGTTAATTGAACAAGACAATTCTAAAAAATTAGTAGTTAATATTGATGATAAATATAAATCATAAAAGATAATACACACTAAAAATAACACATAAATAAAACTGAACTACTACACAAAATAAATAAGTAGGACTAGGAAAATGATAATAAAAATAAATGATAATGATCAACAGTAAAATGTTGATAAAATATAATAGAATAAAATGAATAATGATAATAAATAAAATGATCAAAAAAGGACATAAAGCCAGACTAAACAGATGGTTTTTAGTTGATGTTTAAATATCTTTATATTTTCAGCTCCTCTCAGATCCACTGAAGGCTGTTCAGCATCTTCACATCTCAACAGATTATGAAACACTGAATGATTTCAAACAGGAACTTTGTCTTCTAAACTCATATATTTTATTCTTTATTCAGATTGTGGAGCTGCAGTTTGTCAGAGATCAGCTGTGCTTCTCTGGTCTCAGCTCTGAAGTACAACTCCTCCCATCTCAGAGAGCTGAATGTGAGTCACAACAAGCTGCAGGATTCAGGAGTGAAGCATCTGTCTGCTGGACTGGAGAGTCCAAACTGGAGACTGGAGACTCTGAGGTCAGACACCATTTCTTACTTCTGTGCTGAGATTAGTGAGGTTGAACATGTCAAGTACTTGAGAATCATCTTAGACTCACATCTAAAATTTGATCAACAAGTGAATAATATCCTAAAAAAAGGTTCAATCAAATGTCAACTGCTTCAGACTCATCAGAAAGTATCTACATGCCATGATATTGTCACAGCTGTCATACTGGATCATTACCTGGTCACAAGCCTCACAATTAACTATAAAACCCATCATATCACTATATAAGCAGCCAATCAAAATCCTGGACAAAAAACCAATGAGGTGGCAGCATTGTCACATCTTGAAGAAACACAATATGTTCACCTTGGAAATGTTGATAAGCTATTCCAGCCTAAAGCTTCTTTTAAATGTGTACATGGTGGTGCTCCTTCCCTGCTTACTGAATGAGTTACGAGGCAGCATCACTCCAGTAGAGTCAGCACAGCCTCAACAAACTGGAACTGTCACATTACAACGTACAAACCCTCATTTAGACAATCAGTCTTTACTGTTAAAGGAGCAAAATTCTGGAAGTGTCTGAGCCAAATGAGCTGAAAATGCAGCACAATGTTCATGTTTTCAACAGAGGTGTTAAATCATGGCTAAAAGAGAAACAACACTGCTGTCACACCTAAAACCCCTGTACACACACACTGGCATTTTTGTAGCTGTATTTTTATTTTATTTTCCTTTCTTATCTTTCTTTCTTTTCTTTTCTCTATTTGAACTTTTTTTAAAGTCTCCTGTGGTCAGGTGATGTAAATCAGTGTTTAGCTACAAACACTAAATCCAGTGCATCTGCTGCCTGTGCATAATTGTATGTTACAGTTCCAATGCTATTGTGATGTCCATGTCAAATCACATAAAGTGAATATAATGTGACAGCTGTGGTGACACTAAACTGCAGACATAAGGATGATGTTTATGAGGTCAAATCCCCTTCACATTTACACATTCACATGTTTTCACATATTCATTTTAAACCATAGTTAACACTTTAAAAACATACTTTCAAACATTCAAATCTTAGTTTGAATGGATTTGATTTAGAAACTAATGAACACCAAAACAATTAAAAAGGAAAAATGTTAATTGAACAAGAACATTTAAAAGAATTAGTAGTTAATGCTGATGATAATTAAAAAATAATAAAAAGATAATACAAACAATAAAATAACATATAAAACTGTGAACTACTACACAAATTAGTGCAGTGTTAGACATTAGTGAACTAGGAAAATGATTTTTTTTTTAAATGATAATGATCAACAGTAAAATCTTGATGAAATAAAATAAATATGAATAAAACCATAAAATAATAAAACAGGACACAAAGCCAGACTGAACAGATGGTTTTTTAGTTGATGTTTAAAAGTCTTTCTATTTTCAGCTCCTCTCAGATCCTCTGAAGGTGGTGCAGCAGCTTCTAAACCTTCTTCACATCTGAACAGATTATGAAACACTGAATGATTTCAAACAGGAACTTTGTCTTCTAAACTTAAATCTTGTATTCTTTATTCAGATTGTGGCACTGCAGTTTGTCAGAGATCAGCTGTGATTATCTGGCCTCAGCTCTGAAGTTCAACCCCTCCCATCTCAGAGAGCTGGATCTGAGCTACAACAACCTGCAGGATTCAGACATGGAGCAGCTGATTGATCTTCAGCAGAGTCCAGACTGCAGACTGGAGACTCTGGGGTCAGTAGAGAGTTGGAGTCAGTCTGTGCTGGTTTCAGCAGTTTAGTATTAAACACAGTCAGTATCAAAGCAAAGATCCAGTATTTCCTGGTGAAGCTCCAATCTTCTCAGTGCTGCTTTCCTCTGTGAAGCTGTGAGAGGAGAATGGTGACAGGCTTCAGGATTGGACAGAAAGACAGAGAGAGAGAGAGAGAGAACAGTCAGCCAATCAGATGAGCCAGAAGCTTGTTGCGATCATGTGTTTGAGTTGATGTGAAGACGACTGTTGTTGTTGTGTTGATGTCTGCAGGAAATAAAGCTGGATTACAGCTGACAGCCTTACAAGATGTATAGAGACAGTGATCTTCATCATCAAACTGTCGCACCATCAAATCTGATCTCAAAGTGTTTGTTCTCTCATTTCAACACTAAACTATTGATCAGTTCATCTTTGTCAGAGCTCTAAGATCAGTCTGACTGCAGCCTGCAAATCACTGGCTCTGATTTCACACAAGCATCATTACATTTAGTAACCATGTGGTCTTTATACAGACCAGAACCTCTGCTGAAGTCCAGGAATCACAGCAGCTGTTTAGCTGAGAGCTCTGACTGATTGTCATGTGATGATTTAACAGCAGGAAACATCTTCAAATCCCACAGAGACTCTGTAGCTTTAAACTTTGATAAGAGTTGACATGTATCAGCAGTAAATCCATCAGTGAACTGATGAGTGAATGTCTCTGTTTCTGCAGTAATGATGTGTTCATGACTCTCAGCACTTTATTTCCTCTGTGTACTTGAGTGAAATCTGCAGAGGAAACACACTTGATAGTAAAAGTGTGTGCAGATGTGTGAGCTTGGAGCTCAGTGTGTTCACTCCAACACGTTAACATGAGAGCTGAAAGGAAGCAAGCTACGCTGCACAGCTGTTCCACTTCTGGGCTGAACAGGACTGAAGTCCCTGCTGCTCTTTATACTGGATGTGCTGCATCACTGACTGACACCTGAGGAAGTGAGTCTCACTAAACGCTCATTTATCTCCTTTGTTCTTTCTTCTTCTCTCATCAGATGGGATTGATCTCTGTCAGAGTGAGAGTGAACATCCAGGAGTGTTGAGAGAGGATCAGTTCGATCCTGATGATCCATCTGGAGTCTGGATCTGGATTTTGTCGTCTTCACTGAAGTCTCTTAACTGACTACAAACTGAACAGTTATCTCTGGATTTAGCTGAAGTCAGCACTTTACAGATTTGTTCTACATGAGCTGTTTGATGCAGATAAAGATAAAAACAGGTGTTATAAGCAGGCGGGGAGTTCCAGTCCTCTGAAATGATGCCGACGCGGAAGTAACTTAAAACTGCATTCTATCAAAAGGCCACCAGGGGGCGACCGTTTTGGTGTCAAAAGGACTTCTGTCTCTATACAAGTCAATGGAGAATTCACTAACTTCACACTTGATTTCTGACCTCAGTACGTTTTCAAAATGTGTTTATGGTCTCAATCGCTAGTTTAAAGCCTTCTTCAATGCAGTATGATGTTCATTTGGGAAATTTTGGCCTCCCTGATTTTATATTTGACGATAAAGCAGGGTATGCATCAGGGCGTGGCTACGTCGTGATTGACAGGTTGATTGGTTCACAGGTTCAGGAGGGCGCCTCTTGCTCCTCCTGATGCCCATATAAGTAGAATCCTTTTTTTCTTTTTTTTACCCGGCATGCACCTGAAATTTTCAAGATGGCGCTGTCCAGATCCGAAACTTTTCGCTTCCAAGCAGCAGTCCACAAACCAATGGGTGACGTCACAGATGTTACGTCCATTTTATATACAGTCTATGGTTATAAGTCAGACTGTGAGCCTGGGCTCATATTTATCAAGCGTCTCAGAATCACACTTAGAGTTAACTCCATTTCTATCATCACTTCACTGCTTACCTGTTTGTTTACCATTGATTTGAAACATTTGATTGTTGACTTTTAAAGGCTCCACATTACATTTCAGAGAGTCTCAGTGTGTAAATATTAAAGGTATCCAGTTTTTATTTGCAAAATGATGATGTCAAGATGAATCATTTATATCTCATAACCATATTTAACAAATAATTTGCATCAGTCTGTAAGTAAACACTGCTCAGCCAATCAGGAGGCTTTAACAATAACTATATCATTTAAACTTGTAGGTGAGATCATGTGATCCAGCCCTTTCCAATCACATCCTTTCCATCTTGTTTTCTCCTCCTCTCAGTGTAACTCTGTGTCTGAGGTTTTATCTCCTCCTTTGTAAATAAAGTGACATAGATTTTCTACAAGATGAGTTTTTACTTTTTGTATATTCTTCTTTTTCTACATTGGAAATGTGCAGAAACCGAAAGAACACATAAGCACAAATAGACAACAAAACAAAACAGGTCAGAGCAAGAAGAAGAAAGAACATACATCATATTTAATCAAGAGACAACAACACTTCCTTTACAGTCCCACTGTCCAAAGGTCAGATCACTGTATTTGCTTTCTTCTGCTGTCATATTTCCCTTATGTTTCTGTTGACCAAACTACAAAGGTAAAAAGAAAAACTATGATGGATAACTTTTATCACAGGGTCATAAACATGCTTCTTTTTGATTCTGAGGTTTCAAAAGTAATATAAGTAAATCAAACAAAGCTTTACATTACATTATGTCACCTTATACACTGTATTATTTGACATTAAAACAGTCCGTCCTCCATTTTTGATGCATCTCTTTTTTCCCACAAACTTGTGCATTTTGCAGGTGTTTGGTTTATAACTGAGAAGTGTTCACCACCAATAAATCAACTATGATCCTGATCTACTGCTAAGACATCTGGAAGTCCAGTCTTTTCTCAGCAAAGACAGTTTAGTAATTTGAAGAAAAACAATGTAGAAAAAAGATATGTTTGGTTTGAATAGTCCAATAAGTGCTTAATGGATACATTTTATGTATAGATATAACCTCTTAATTTTGCCATAGTCTCTCAAACTTCTTTGGGAAACACTGAATTTGAAAATGTTTTTTAACACTTGCAGGTTGTTGGATGTCAAGTTCTCATTAGGAGCTGAGCCCCCCTAAAGTTCTGATCCTATAAACGCCACTGAAGTGAATACATAAATATAAGAAATGAATAAAGTCAAACACTGCCTGCTCCCACCAGTCCAACAGCCACCAAAGAGCAGAGAAGCACAAGAGACCAAACTCTGCTGCTGTTTTGACAACCGCCGCTAGAGGGAGCCGTGGTAGCGCTGTCGCCATTTAGGACTGTGTTTCAGCATCAGGACTTTGTGTCGCACAGCAGAGTCTCTGTTAAACACTAGTGACAACAGCTGATCATATTTACTGTAGTGATGGACAAACCAAGCTTTCTGAGGCTCTCCATCAATATAAAGCAGCTGTGTTGTTGAAAATGCTTCACTGTTTCAAAGCATGTGATTCAGTGGAAATGGCGCCATCTGCTGGACAACTTTGACATTGCTTTTATATGTCAGGATTCAGCAAGACGTCATGAAACAGACACAGAACATGTTTTATTCAATGAAGGTTATTTACCAAAAGAGTTTGACGTTATAATGTGATACTGATGCTTGTTTGTGTTTTTGGCAGCTAAACGTTTCTGAACCTTTTCAAGTTCAGATCAGCAAAACACATGATTACTGGATCACACAGAGTTTACAGTCATGTCTCTGTGTCTGTCATCTGTATACTTTCCTTCCTTCTTTTCCTTCCTTCCTTCTTTTTCCTTCCTTCCCACTGAGAGCTTACAGTCATGTCTCTGTGTCTTTCATCTGTATACTTTGAAATCTTTAACTCTATTTTTCATCTTCAGCTGCCTCCTGTGTTTTGTCCCCCGTCAGATTAAAGCTGAACTAATATATTTCAGATGTAATGTAGCTGCACTTTATCATCATTAACACTTACATACTGTTCATATTCTGACCTGGCTTAACTATTCCTTTATAATTAGTGTCTATACCAAATGTTGAACCACAAATGTATTTTATGTTCATGTTTTCTTTAGATTTGACATTATTATTATTATTATTATTATAGTGAAGATACATTAACAATCACACTTTATTATGTTATCTAAAAGAAGAAAGTCACAGCCATAATTATTTCTGTTACTTTATTTAAAGTGACAATATTTGAATATTAGTCTTCATGATAACCAGAAGTGTCCCTGTCCGAGATGTCCTCGCTCTCTGAAAACATTTACACTTTAATATTTACACAACTGTCCCTTCAGTTTGTTAAATATTCATAAAACTACCTGAAACTTTCTCCACATGGTGTAAAACTCACCTCATGAGGAACGGGGATGTGACGGTATCAAGTTTTCACACTATGATTATCGTCGGTAAAAATATCACAATAAACTCAAATTATTATGATAATTATTCAAGTTCACTGAAATCCTGCATTCAATGTTAAAATATAGTTAAATGACATCATGATCACTGTGGATTTGATGTCTATTGGATCCTTTTTCTTAATTCAGGTTCAATATATGTATGTTTTTTCTGTCTTTGACAACCACATTTGACAGAAAAGATATGTTTATGCAGCTTGTATTTTGTGTCCATGTAACATTATCGGCCAATATATAGTTATATCAGTATTTTTTTTTCTCCCTACTATCAGCATCGGCCCCTAAAATCCAGTATCGGTCGGGCCTTAAATGTGACGTGTGTGATATTGAAGCAGAGCGTTATGAAGGACCACAGGGGACACGTCAATGAAAAAGAGGAATTATGAAAAGGGATTTCAAAAAGCAACTTTAAAACAGTAATTTAAAACACCATTTAGAAAATATACTATTGAATTCCCAAATTAATAACCGAATTTCAAAATGCAGTTTAATACAGAAATATAATAATAATATACAGAAATAAATAAATACATTTGCAAACTGAAATAGAAAATACAACTTTTAATCAGGCTTTTAAAAGTGCAATTCCGATTTCTATTTGCATTTCCATTTCCTAATTACTTTTCCAAATCCGATTCTTAAATGTATTTTCTAAATCATCCTCCCTTGTCCTTGGGTAAAGCAGAGTCCTCGCTGCTTCTCCACGCTTGGAATCTGCAATGCAAATGAGCTCTGAGCGGAGATGTAAGAAGCTCTCTGATTGGATGTTACACATGAGCGGAGATGTAAGAAGCTCTCTGATTGGCTGTTACACATTGAGGGGACGGCTGTAGGAGAACAGAGAGGAGACTAGCAGAGTCACAGGGAGCTGCAGTTTCCACAGTGGGACTATTCATAAGTCACATTATTAACATTTTACATTTTTTCAGGCGAGAAAGCAGCCATGTAGATTCCCCACATGCGCTCAGTTTATCCAAAAAACGCCTGTTTGTAAATCTGCTGCGACGTTTTCGGACGTGTGAAAAGCCGCGACCAGCCGGTGTTTCTCTTTAAAGGTCAGCGCTTCATGGACGCGCATTGTCATGGCAACGGCAGAAACAACTGCGCTGGCTGAGCAACATGTCGGAGTCTGAAGGTAAGTTAGCTTCAGTTTGGGAAGCAGCATTTATTGCTCTGAAAGTAAAGGTGGTATGTGTTGTAGTAGCACGTGTGATAATAAGCCTGGCAGTATTTAACAAAGTGTTGAGACCAAATACTTATTAAAGCCAAAGTCAAAGCGGAGGAGTAGCTTAGCCTCTGTATAACTGACGTTAGCATCGTTGCTAACGTTACTAGCTTCACAGAAACTAACCTCTACTCTACCGTTAGTGATACATGTCATGTTAGTGATGCGGTTTATCGAGAATATTAAAAGATCTAGGAAGAAAGCTTCATACAGCAGCCTACTCTGACATTATTTATATTATAAATATCAGTTAGTTTCATCCTGTTAAAAAGAGAAAAGAGCAGATAGACGGGAGGAGTGACGTCACACAGTGGAGAGTTATTTAGAGGTAAATAACATGATATATGTCTCCTTTAGTAAATAACATATTTATACCAAGTTTACAGGTAATATGATGTTATTTATGTGTCATTACTATCATGGTGCAGCTCTGTTCCTGGCGGGGGAGGAAGAGGTCAGAGGTCAGAGTTCAACCAGTTCAATGAGCCTGAAACCAGGAGAGCTACAGGTGAGCAGATGCTGCAGGCTCACAGACTTACAGCTTTCAAAGTGTTTACAGCCACGAAGACCTAGAAACACAGGTTGGCTATCACAATAAGATGATTTGGAGTGATACACAGGCCAAAATGCTACGTTATCCTCCTCTCTCCTACACACACACCTGTTTATGTGCACAGTCATACACATCTGTTGTTGTTTGTCTATTAGTCATAGTGGTAGTACAATTTATAACTTTTCATTGATTAATAAGTTTTAGCTTTAAAGAGAAGCATTTTTGTGATCATTGTGCATATGTTATTATGTACATATAAATATAATAATGAATACAGTGTTTGTTTTCTTTCAGTGTAGTTTTAGTGAGTGTAACAAGTGATGAAGTAGCTGCGTAGGGTTAGGGTTAGGTAGTGTTTCAGGTATCAGGGTTAGGGTTAGTTGGGGTTTAAGGTATCAGGGTTAGGGTTAGTTGGGGTTTAAGGTATCAGGGTTAGGGTTAGGTAGTGTTTCAGGTGTCAGGGTTAGGGTTAGGTAGTGTTTAAGGTATCAGGGTTAGGGTTAAGTAGTGTTTCAGGTGTCAGGAGGAAAGCCTTGATTAGGATGAAATAATGCTGACACTGAGGTTTGCTGTGTTTCTGACTGTGAGCTTTACGTTAACTGTCTCCTGCTTCTGTGTGAGAGCTTCCAAGCTGGACTTTAACATTAGTGGGATTTTTCCCTTTTAGCTTTTATCCCACAAATGTTCCCATCACTCTTCATCATCTTCATCTCTTCATCAGCACACTTATCTACTGCGGGGTCAAAGTCGAAAATTTGAGTGTTTTTTAAGGAGGAAATTCCAAAATACGACAATTTCCATCACGTCTGTATATATAAAATGTAATGTAGCTGCACCCTGATACACAGTCAGATACCACTTTATCATCATTAATAAAATGTAAGTCTGCTAAATGATGAATTCATGGACAACACTGAATAAAACATTACTGTGTTAACTTATTGACACTTTTCCCGCTCTGACTCAGCCTCTTTTTTTAAAGATAAATGTCCGGCGTCCACATACACATGCATTAATATCTCTACGTCCACTGGATTCAAATGGAGGTTCTGCCTTTGATTTACCTGTTGCCATGGTGACCCGTAGTATCAGAGCCTCATTGATGATGGCTTTTTTTCATTCACCAATCACGAGTTTAACTCAGAGTGAAGAAACTCAGAGTAAAACAAACTGATCAGCTGTTCTGGATCAGAAAACTCAGTTTCATCTCAGGGTTCAACTCAGAGTTTGTTTAGTTTAACCTGCTTTCTGAAATAAACCCACAGAAAATAACTGTTTTACTACAATGAGGAAGTTTACATGTCTGTGTTTGTAACAGTCAACAAACAGTCAGAAAACTTTACAGAAATCTCTTAAATTAAATTCACATCTCACACTTTAAGCTGTGAGTTCATCTAGAAACACACACATGCACACACACACACACACACACACACACACACACACACACACACACACACACACACACACGTGACTTCCACTAAAGAAGGAACAACAGACAGGAAGTGCAAATCAGTCAGACGCCATTTTACAGTCAGTAGAGCAGAAAGAGGAAAACAGCGAGTCTGAGGCAGGTGAGTGTTAATATCAGGACTGTAAATAATGATTACTGTCATTATTGATCAATCTGATGATTAGTTTTCAGGTGAATCATTTAGTTGATTAAACTGTGTCAGAAAAATATGAGATCACAGAGTTTGAGATGTTCAGAAGTAGTTTCCTGTTGTTCTTTTCCTGGTTTCTGCGTCACAGCGATGTAACGTGTTATGAGGCTGATTGTAAAATGTTGATTACAGTTTTATAGCTGATATAGTTTGATTATTTAGCTCATTTTACTCATATTTAGCTAATTTTCTTTCATTTAAGACATAAATGCATGTAAAATAGCATGTTATATATAATGGTTAAAAATGTTTATATTTTTAAAAAAAAATGTATTTAACTATAAAGTAAATGATAAATCGGTCGCCAAGTGTGGATTTAACATTCATAGCTAGATTTTTTTTAAATGTATACACATTTTTACCAAATTCTATATAACATGTTGTTTTAAAACTAACTGAAAGTTTACAATCATCATCTCATAACGTGACTCACTGCTGCCTCTAAATAGAGAGAAGTCACAGTTAAGAAGCACACACATGTTTATCTGAAGTCTGTTTGTTGGATTTAAACCAGAGTCAAAGTTTCTCTTTGTGATGACTAGAAAACACACATGGTTGTAATTAAAGTCATGTAAACTAATAAGAAGCTACTAAGTTGAGAGGCAGGACTGAGTTTATTATACTGTGCAGTGTTCCCCATACATAGACCAATGTGTGGCGCAGCGCCACAGAATCAACACCGATCGCCACGAATTGATTCTGTTTTTTTTTTTTTTTTGTAAAACACGATTTTGAAATATAAATATCGTTCCGTTCATTCATCTCCGCATAGCATTCTTTCTCCCTGTTATTCTCGTACACGTACACACACACACACACATACAATATGGAGCGAGCAAGCAAGAGTGCGCACTAGAGAGTGACTGCGCGCGCGCGTGACTATCAATGCATCGCGTGTGATGATAGCACAGTGTCATGATAGATCTGTGCACACGCATGGCCGTAGCTACCATTGAGGACACCGAGGTCATGTCCTCGGTATTTTTTTCTTGAAGTTTCGTTTTGTTGTGAAGTGAAAATAGCCGACGAGACAATTATCCTTGCATCAACGGACCGTCATGTGACACGTACTTGCAGATACCGCTGCCATGTCAAAACGAAAGTAGTCGGCTATAGCCAGCGGTGGAGTGAGGCCTTGAAATCCGGTAATTTTTTCACCGGCCCCGGTGTCCCAACTGGTGTCCAATTTAACTGGTTTCCTTACCGAACAGCTCCAGCTGTGTTGTGCTTCCGTCAGCAGATTCGTCACAAATTCACAAATATACACAACATATTACTGGAGATTTTTAAGTAGCAGTTATATAGTGCTCACTTCCAGAAAAAATATTCGCTGCAGTAGATGTTGAACTGCGACTTGAAAATCGCCAGAAATATGTTCTATACATTTGTTAATTGGACTTGACCCGATTTTGCAAACTGTTCATTCATTGGATGAGCCCTTTTCTCCCTTTCCCAGCAGGCCGTGCTCCATTTCACATTTTAAGAACAAACAAAGAAAATAACATACAATTTTTAAATATACAACCATGGAAGTTGTAGAATACTGAAATAGGAGTTGATTTAATTTGCAAAGTTGGAAGTGATAAGAAAGAACTGGAACACAAGAGTGACCATGACTGAGAAATGCACAGCAAAAAAGCGTTTTAAATACATCATGGATTATTTTAACATTATGTATAATTTGTAGTTTTCTTTTTGACCTCGGTATTTGAAAAATCCTGGCTACGGCCTTGTGCACACGTGTGCACGAGCACAAAAAACGATCGGTTTTCTATCGCTTTTGCGCGTCATATCAATGATATATTGTCACCGTGTGGATCATTAACCTTGTTGCAGTGTGCTCCCTGGTTATAGTTAGTGAACTATCAGCTTCTACCTGCTCAGATCTCACAGTCAGCAGCAGGAGATGAGGAGAGCAGCAGCTAGTAGCTATGTATGGAAGACTAAAAAGTAAAAGTAAAACTGGTAACTACAAAAATAAACCATTATTATTATTTATCTTTTATTTATTGTTCCAACAGCTCAGGTCCATTGAACAACAGAAAATACCTTTTTGTAGCATACATGTGTCTGTTATTTTGTTAAAGCTATCAGACATTAACATTTAGTTGTTTTGTTTAAATTATTATTTATAATTTAATATTACTTTAACAGCTCAGGGACGCCCAAGCAGCAACATGTTGTTTGAGCACTTTTTTGCAATGTCAACTTGAAATAATGTTTTGTTTTTGAATGAAGGGGTGGAAATTTAAAAAAATATTATTTTATCCGAGTGACTGGTCTAAAGGTCGTGTTCCAACCTTCAGTAATGAACCTGGACCCTCAGACACAAAGTAAGAGACTGTTTCTACTGTAAACTGAGCTGAAGATGATTCAGTGATTCGTTTCATTAAGGTTGTAGTTTAGATATGAAGGAAACACAGTGGAAATAAATGATGAAGTAGCTTCCATTCAGCTGTAATCTACAACAGATCTTCATGTTCATGTTAACCAGAGACAGAGACAGGGCTGGTATTGCTGTTTGATTTTCCAGTCAATAAATGTAAAGTAGCAGCAGGTAACCCAGGGTGATATTTACTAACAAGTCAAACTGTGTCTGTCCTTATTTACTAAAGGACTGCAGCAGCAGGTACAATGTTTGGTCTCATGTAATACAGACTGTGTCTTAACGTGTTCCTGTTCAAAGACACTAAATATGGGAGGAGGTCATGTAAATGTATAGAAACAGCCTGCTGCAGCTGATTTATCACTGCAGACTGACCACTGCAGCAGAGGAAACTGAGTCTGACATTTAACGTTTGGGAAAAGTCAAATGTGTCAAACTGTTGTATCACACTCACACAGAGGGAGAGAGACTATAGCAGAAACAGAGAGAGAGAAACACTAATGAAAAGATGCATTATGAAGATATTTAGCAGAGCTCTCTGTTCAGCAGCACAACACAAAAGAGCAGCAGTCTGTTATTTTTCACTAGTGGACTTTTCTGTTTGGCTCAGTTTCCTCCTGCTTATTGTTCCTGACTTTTAATGTCTCAGAGTAGCTTAAAGGAGCCTGTGGAGTTTTCTTGTTAACAGACTAAAGTCATGTTCACATTGACTTACTTACCAAAACACATTGTGTGTCTCCTTGTGGTCTAACTAATGTGTTGAATCCACTTCCCTCCTCATCAAACATCTATTTTAAATCCTGCATTGTTTACATCCATGTTTACTAGCTTACAGTCTTCTTCTTCTTCTCTGTCTTTGCTGGCACATTGTTGTGTCTGTCAGAGTGAAGACAGTCAGAGTAGATTGAACAAACTGATCAGCTGTTCTGGATCAGAAAACTTTACAGAAAGCTTAAATTAAATTCACATAAGGCGTACTCACACTAGGCCCAAGCACGTTTGCCCCCTAAAGTCCGGATTATTTGGCTAGTGTGAGTGGAAGTGTACCGTGCTTGAGTACGGTACACTTCCCTGGCACGGTACGGTTGGAAGAGGTGTGCTTGAGCACGGTACACTTGGTCACGCATGCGCGCTAGGGATTCATATTTTACCCGGAAATAAGACATTTTAAATCCCTGGAAAAGAAGCCGATTTTCCCGGGAATCCCGGGAAATCGACGATTTTAAAAGGCAACACCAGCTGAGCCCTGTTCATTTAGTGCAACACTAAATGCAACGTGGACACATTATGCATGTATGGGTTCCCAATCCGACCATTTTTTGTGTATTATTTTATCATTATTAAGGCAAATGAACTCAATTTATGTCCATTGACATTATAATGAAAAGGCTATAGGCTTAATATTAGTTAGCATCCAGCGTGCTGCGTGGACTTCATTACATCTGCTGCACCGCTGCTACCACAATTATGAAATGCTAAGTTTATTATCTGACTGTGACCTTCATAAAAGTCATATTTTACAAATCTGCATTATATAAACGAATGAAAATTTGTTAAAGTCATTTGGCGACTTCTGAGTCATTAAACTAAGTCTTACTTTTACTGGAGTAAAGAGTTGAATCAGTACGTCTGCTTTTACTAGTCTTTTTTACACTAGTATTTGTAGTACTGCATACTACACAGGCATGACTCAGAAGAACAAGCTTACACTTTTTAATCATAGTGCGTTGTGTTAACTGATCGACTGTGTTGTGTTTTACCGGCGCACAGCACGCCAACACACACCTGTGCATGTTTTATGACAGTAAACTGTCTATATGTTTTTTTGCACAACTTATGTGTCGGAGGCAACCGTGCTTGAGAACACTTGGGTTTGAGGTAATGTGAGTGCGGGCCAGCGGGGGACAGGGGAGGGGGGACATCCGTGCTTCAGCATGGTACGGAACAACTGGCCCTAGTGTGAGTGCGCCCTCAGAGTTCAGGGTTCAACTCAGAGTTTGTTTAACCTGCTTTCTGAAATAAACCCGCAGAAAATAACAGTTTTTACTACAATGAGGAAGTCTTCATGTCTGTGTTTGTAACACCCAACAAACAGTCAGAGAACTTTACAGAAAGCTCTTAAATTAAATTCACATCTCGCACTTTAAACTGAAAGTGAATCTAGACACACACACACACAGACACACACATACACGTGCACACACAGACGCACGCACGCACACACACACACACACACACGTGACTTCCACTAAAGAAGGAACAAACAGACAGGAAGTGAAAGTATTCAGTCAGTCACCATTTTAAAGTCAGTACGCAGAAGGAGGAAAACAGCAAGTCTGAGGCAGGTGAGTGTTAATATCAGGACTGTAAATAATGATTACTGTCATTATTGATTAAATGTTGATTAGAGTTTTATAGCTGATATAATTTGAATATTTAGCTCATTGTTTTCATTTAAGACAGAAATGCATGTAAAATAACATGTTATATATAATGGTTAAAAATGTGTATATTTAAAAAAAAAAAGTAACTATAATGTAAATGTTAAATTGGTCGCCAAGTGTGGATTTAACATTTAGATTTAACATTGATAGCTAGATTGTTTTTTTTTTAACGTATACACATTTTTAAAAATTATATATAATATGTTTAAAAACTAACTGAAAGTTAACAATCAGCAGCTCATAACGTGACTCACTGCTGCCTCTAAATAGAGAGAAGTCACAGTTAACAAGCACACACATGTTTATCTGAAGTCTGTTTGTTGGATTTAAACCAGAGTCAAAGTTTCTCTTTGTGATGACTAGAAAACACACATGGTTGTAGTTAAAGTCATGTAAACTAATAAGAAGCTACTAAGCTGAGAGGCAGGACTGAGTTTATTATACTGTGTATGTGTGTGTGTCTCCAGTGTTACTGGTTTACCTCTCAGACTCCAGAAGATGAAGAAAGAGGAGGAAGAGGAGGAAGAGGAGGGCAGAGCAGAGTCTGTAATATCCAGCTGTCTGTCTATGAAGAGTGACTGGTCTAAAGGTCATGTTCCAACCTTCAGTAATGAACCTGGACCCTCAGACACAAAGTAAGAGACTGTTTCTACTGTAAACTGAGCTGAAGATGATTCAGTGAGATGATTCATGAAGGTTGTAGTTTAGATATGAAGGAAACACAGTGGAAAGAAATAATGAAGTAGCTTCCATTCAGCTGTAATCTACAACAGATCTTCATGTTCATGTTAACCAGAGACAGAGACAGGGCTGGTATTGCTGTTTGATTTTCCAGTCAATAAATGTAAAGTAGCAGCAGGTAACCCAGGGTGATATTTACTAAGGATTTACTAACAAGTCAAACTGTGTCTGTCCTTATTTACTAAAGGACTGCAGCAGCAGGTACAATGTTTGGTCTCATGTAATACAGACTGTGTCTTAACGTGTTCCTGTTCAAAGACACTAAATATGGGAGGAGGTCATGTAAATGTATAGAAACAGCCTGCTGCAGCTGATTTATCACTGCAGACTGACCACTGCAGCAGAGGAAACTGAGTCTGACATTTAACGTTTGGGAAAAGTCAAATGTGTCAAACTGTTGTATCACACTCACACAGAGGGAGAGAGACTATAGCAGAAACAGAGAGAGAGAAACACTAATGAAAAGATGCATTATGAAGATATTTAGCAGAGCTCTCTGTTCAGCAGCACAACACAAAAGAGCAGCAGTCTGTTATTTTTCACTAGTGGACTTTTCTGTTTGGCTCAGTTTCCTCCTGCTTATTGTTCCTGACTTTTAATGTCTCAGAGTAGCTTAAAGGAGCCTGTGGAGTTTTCTTGTTAACAGACTAAAGTCATGTTCACATTGACTTACTTACCAAAACACATTGTGTGTCTCCTTGTGGTCTAACTAATGTGTTGAATCCACTTCCCTCCTCATCAAACATCTATTTTAAATCCTGCATTGTTTACATCCATGTTTACTAGCTTACAGTCTTCTTCTTCTTCTCTGTCTTTGCTGGCACATTGTTGTGTCTGTCAGAGTGAAGACAGTCAGAGTAGATTGAACAAACTGATCAGCTGTTCTGGATCAGAAAACTTTACAGAAAGCTTAAATTAAATTCACATAAGGCGTACTCACACTAGGCCCAAGCACGTTTGCCCCCTAAAGTCCGGATTATTTGGCTAGTGTGAGTGGAAGTGTACCGTGCTTGAGTACGGTACACTTCCCTGGTACGGTACTGTTGGAAGAGGTGTGCTGCACGGTACACTTGGTCACGCATGAGCACTAGGGATTCATATTTTACCCGGAAATAAGACATTTTAAATCCCTGGAAAAGAAGCCAATTTTCCAGGGAATCCCAACACTAGCTGAGCTCTGGTCATTAAAGCAACACTAAATGCAACGTGGAGACATTATGCATGTATGGGTTCCCAATCCGACCATTTTTAGTGTATTATTGGATCATTATTAAGGCAAAAGAACTCAATGTATGTCCATTGACATTATAATGAAAAGGCTATATGCTTAATATTAGTTAGCATCCAGCGTGCTGCGTGGACTTCATTACATCTGCTGCACCGCTGCTACCACAATTATGAGTCTATGAATCTGTGACTGTGACCTTCATAAAAGTAATATTTTACAAATCTGCATTATATAAACGAATGAAAATTTGTTAAAGTCATTTGGCGACTTCTAAGTCATTAAACTAAGTCTTACTTTTACTGGAGTAAAGAGTTGAATCAGTACGTCTGCTTTTACTAGTCTTTTTTACACTAGTATTTGTAGTACTGCATACTACACAGGCATGACTCAGAAGAACAAGCTTACACTTTTTAATCATAGTGCGTTGTGTTAACTGATCGGCTGTGTTGTGTTTTACCGGCGCACAGCACGCCAACACACACCTGTGCATGTTTTATGAGAGGAAACTGTCTGCCTATGTTTTTGCACAACTTATGTGTCGGAGGCAACCGTGCTTGAGAACACTTGGGTTTGAGGTAATGTGAGTGCGGGCCAGCGGGGGACAGGGGAGGGGGGACATCCGTGCTTCAGCATGGTACGGAACAACTGGCCCTAGTGTGAGTGCGCCCTCAGAGTTCAGGGTTCAACTCAGAGTTTGTTTAACCTGCTTTCTGAAATAAACCCGCAGAAAATAACAGTTTTTACTACAATGAGGAAGTCTTCATGTCTGTGTTTGTAACACCCAACAAACAGTCAGAGAACTTTACAGAAAGCTCTTAAATTAAATTCACATCTCGCACTTTAAACTGAAAGTGAATCTAGACACACACACACACAGACACACACATACACGTGCACACACACAGACGCACGCACACACACACACACACACACACACACACACACACACACACACACACACACACACATGTGACTTCCACTAAAGAAGGAACAAACAGACAGGAAGTGAAAGTATTCAGTCAGTCACCATTTTAAAGTCAGTACGCAGAAGGAGGAAAACAGCAAGTCTGAGGCAGGTGAGTGTTAATATCAGGACTGTAAATAATGATTACTGTCATTATTGATTAAATGTTGATTAGAGTTTTATAGCTGATATATTTTGAATATTTAGCTCACTTTAATCATATTTAGCTCATTGTTTTCATTTAAGACAGAAATGCATGTAAAATAACATGTTATATATAATGGTTAAAAATGTGTATATTTTAAAAAAAAAATGTAACTATAATGTAAATGTTAAATTGGTCGCCAAGTGTGGATTTAACATTTAGATTTAACATTGATAGCTAGATTGTTTTTTTTTTTTTACGTATACACATTTTTAACAATTATATATAATATGTTTAAAAACTAACAGAAAGTTTACAATCAGCAGCTCATAACGTGACTCACTGCTGCCTCTAAATAGAGAGAAGTCACAGTTAAGAAGCACACACATGTTTATCTGAAGTCTGTTTGTTGGATTTAAACCAGAGTCAAAGTTTCTCTTTGTGATGACTAGAAAACACACATGGTTGTAGTTAAAGTCATGTAAACTAATAAGAAGCTACTAAGTTGAGAGGCAGGACTGAGTTTATTATACTGTGTATGTGTGTGTGTCTCCAGTGTTACTGGTTTACCTCTCAGACTCCAGAAGATGAAGGACGAGGAGGAAGAAGAGGATGGAGCAGAGTCTGTAATATCCAGCTGTCTGTCTATGAAGAGTGACTGGTCTAAAGGTCATGTTCCAACCTTCAGTAATGAACCTGGACCCTCAGACACAAAGTAAGAGACTGTTTCTACTGTAAACTGAGCTGAAGATGATTCAGTGAGATGATTCATGAAGGTTGTAGTTTAGATATGAAGGAAACACAGTGGAAAGAAATAATGAAGTAGCTTCCATTCAGCTGTAATCTACAACAGATCTTCATGTTCATGTTAACCAGAGACAGAGACAGGGCTGGTATTGCTGTTTGATTTTCCAGTCAATAAATGTAAAGTAGCAGCAGGTAACCCAGGGTGATATTTACTAAGGATTTACTAACAAGTCAAACTGTGTCTGTCCTTATTTACTAAAGGACTGCAGCAGCAGGTACAATGTTTGGTCTCATGTAATACAGACTGTGTCTTAACGTGTTCCTGTTCAAAGACACTAAATATGGGAGGAGGTCATGTAAATGTATAGAAACAGCCTGCTGCAGCTGATTTATCACTGCAGACTGACCACTGCAGCAGAGGAAACTGAGTCTGACATTTAACGTTTGGGAAAAGTCAAATGTGTCAAACTGTTGTATCACACTCACACAGAGGGAGAGAGACTATAGCAGAAACAGAGAGAGAGAAACACTAATGAAAAGATGCATTATGAAGATATTTAGCAGAGCTCTCTGTTCAGCAGCACAACACAAAAGAGCAGCAGTCTGTTATTTTTCACTAGTGGACTTTTCTGTTTGGCTCAGTTTCCTCCTGCTTATTGTTCCTGACTTTTAATGTCTCAGAGTAGCTTAAAGGAGCCTGTGGAGTTTTCTTGTTAACAGACTAAAGTCATGTTCACATTGACTTACTTACCAAAACACATTGTGTGTCTCCTTGTGGTCTAACTAATGTGTTGAATCCACTTCCCTCCTCATCAAACATCTATTTTAAATCCTGCATTGTTTACATCCATGTTTACTAGCTTACAGTCTTCTTCTTCTTCTCTGTCTTTGCTGGCACATTGTTGTGTCTGTCAGAGTGAAGACAGTCAGAGTAGATTGAACAAACTGATCAGCTGTTCTGGATCAGAAAACTTTACAGAAAGCTTAAATTAAATTCACATAAGGCGTACTCACACTAGGCCCAAGCACGTTTGCCCCCTAAAGTCCGGATTATTTGGCTAGTGTGAGTGGAAGTGTACCGTGCTTGAGTACGGTACACTTCCCTGGCACGGTACGGTTGGAAGAGGTGTGCTTGAGCACGGTACACTTGGTCACGCATGCGCGCTAGGGATTCATATTTAACCCGGAAAAAGACATTTTAAATCCCTGGAAAAGAAGCCGATTTTCCCGGGAATCCCGGGAAATCGACGATTTTAAAAGGCAACACCAGCTGAGCCCTGTTCATTTAGTGCAACACTAAATGCAACGTGGACACATTATGCATGTATGGGTTCCCAATCCGACCATTTTTTGTGTATTATTTTATCATTATTAAGGCAAATGAACTCAATTTATGTCCATTGACATTATAATGAAAAGGCTATATGCTTAATATTAGTTAGCATCCAGCGTGCTGCGTGGACTTCATTACATCTGCTGCACCGCTGCTACCACAATTATGAAATGCTAAGTTTATTATCTGACTGTGACCTTCATAAAAGTCATATTTTACAAATCTGCATTATATAAACGAATGAAAATTTGTTAAAGTCATTTGGCGACTTCTGAGTCATTAAACTAAGTCTTACTTTTACTGGAGTAAAGAGTTGAATCAGTACGTCTGCTTTTACTAGTCTTTTTTACACTAGTATTTGTAGTACTGCATACTACACAGGCATGACTCAGAAGAACAAGCTTACACTTTTTAATCATAGTGCGTTGTGTTAACTGATCGACTGTGTTGTGTTTTACCGGCGCACAGCACGCCAACACACACCTGTGCATGTTTTATGAGAGGAAACTGTCTGCCTATGTTTTTGCACAACTTATGTGTCGGAGGCAACCGTGCTTGAGAACACTTGGGTTTGAGGTAATGTGAGTGCGGGCCAGCGGGGGACAGGGGAGGGGGGACATCCGTGCTTCAGCATGGTACGGAACAACTGGCCCTAGTGTGAGTGCGCCCTCAGAGTTCAGGGTTCAACTCAGAGTTTGTTTAACCTGCTTTCTGAAATAAACCCGCAGAAAATAACAGTTTTTACTACAATGAGGAAGTCTTCATGTCTGTGTTTGTAACACCCAACAAACAGTCAGAGAACTTTACAGAAAGCTCTTAAATTAAATTAACATCTCGCACTTTAAACTGAAAGTGAATCTAGACACACACACACACAGACACACACATACACGTGCACACACAGACGCACGCACGCACACACACACACACACACACGTGACTTCCACTAAAGAAGGAACAAACAGACAGGAAGTGAAAGTATTCAGTCAGTCACCATTTTAAAGTCAGTACGCAGAAGGAGGAAAACAGCAAGTCTGAGGCAGGTGAGTGTTAATATCAGGACTGTAAATAATGATTACTGTCATTATTGATTAAATGTTGATTAGAGTTTTATAGCTGATATATTTTGAATATTTAGCTCATTGTTTTCATTTAAGACAGAAATGCATGTAAAATAACATGTTATATATAATGGTTAAAAATGTGTATATTTAAAAAAAAAATGTAACTATAATGTAAATGTTAAATTGGTCGCCAAGTGTGGATTTAACATTTAGATTTAACATTGATAGCTAGATTGTTTTTTTTTAACGTATACACATTTTTAACAATTATATATAATATGTTTAAAAACTAACTGAAAGTTAACAATCAGCAGCTCATAACGTGACTCACTGCTGCCTCTAAATAGAGAGAAGTCACAGTTAAGAAGCACACACTAGTTTATCTGAAGTCTGTTTGTTGGATTTAAACCAGAGTCAAAGTTTCTCTTTGTGATGACTAGAAAACACACATGGTTGTAGTTAAAGTCATGTAAACTAATAAGAAGCTACTAAGCTGAGAGGCAGGACTGAGTTTATTATACTGTGTATGTGTGTGTGTCTCCAGTGTTACTGGTTTACCTCTCAGACTCCAGAAGATGAAGAAAGAGGAGGAAGAGGAGGAAGAGGAGGGCAGAGCAGAGTCTGTAATATCCAGCTGTCTGTCTATGAAGAGTGACCAGTCTAAAGGACGTGTTCCAGTCTTCAGTAATGAACCTGGACCCTCAGACACAAAGTAAGAGACTGTTTCTACTGTAAACTGAGCTGAAGATGATTCAGTGAGATGATTCATGAAGGTTGTAGTTTAGATATGAAGGAAACACAGTGGAAAGAAATAATGAAGTAGCTTCCATTCAGCTGTAATCTACAACAGATCTTCATGTTCATGTTAACCAGAGACAGAGACAGGGCTGGTATTGCTGTTTGATTTTCCAGTCAATAAATGTAAAGTAGCAGCAGGTAACCCAGGGTGATATTTACTAAGGATTTACTAACAAGTCAAACTGTGTCTGTCCTTATTTACTAAAGGACTGCAGCAGCAGGTACAATGTTTGGTCTCATGTAATACAGACTGTGTCTTAACGTGTTCCTGTTCAAAGACACTAAATATGGGAGGAGGTCATGTAAATGTATAGAAACAGCCTGCTGCAGCTGATTTATCACTGCAGACTGACCACTGCAGCAGAGGAAACTGAGTCTGACATTTAACGTTTGGGAAAAGTCAAATGTGTCAAACTGTTGTATCACACTCACACAGAGGGAGAGAGACTATAGCAGAAACAGAGAGAGAGAAACACTAATGAAAAGATGCATTATGAAGATATTTAGCAGAGCTCTCTGTTCAGCAGCACAACACAAAAGAGCAGCAGTCTGTTATTTTTCACTAGTGGACTTTTCTGTTTGGCTCAGTTTCCTCCTGCTTATTGTTCCTGACTTTTAATGTCTCAGAGTAGCTTAAAGGAGCCTGTGGAGTTTTCTTGTTAACAGACCAAAACACATTGTGTGTCTCCTTGAGGTCTAACTAATGTGTTGAATCCACTTCCCTCCTCATCAAACATCTATTTTAAATGCTGCATTGTTTACATCCATGTTTACTAGCTTGCAGTCTTCTTCTTCTTCTCTGCCTTTGCTGGCACATTGTTGTCTCTGTCAGAGTGAAGACAGTCAGAGTAAAACAAATTGATCAGCTGTTCTGGATCAGAAAACTCAGTTGTCTCTAATTAATTTTAAACTCTTGTGATTGTAATTTATATTATTTTATTTCAAATTGAATGTGTTGAATCTCAGAGCCTGAAGAACAGAAACTGTGTGAGTGTGTAAATACTGACAGTCTGGACTGTTTATGTGGGGAAAGAGCTGCATGCAGCTTGCGAGCTGTCGGTTGGCCTCCACTAATGTCATGTGACATAAAGAATGTGTTCATGTCCACAGAGAGAGGAGGAGGAGGAGGAGGAGGAAGAAGAGGGATGTTTATGTTGAGGAGCAGCTGTCCTGCTGTTCTTTGTGTCAGGACGTCCTGAAGGATCCAGTCTCCACCAGCTGTGGATACCGGTTCTGCAGACAGTGCATCACCTCATACTGGGACCAGTCTGCTTCATCAGGACACTCCTCCTGTCCCCAGTGTGGAAAAAGATCCAGAACCAGACCTGGACTGCAGGCAGACAGTCAGACCAGCAGTGTACAAAGTAAGACTGAAGATCTGTCTGCTGATGTCATCATCTCTGAAAACAGGACAGGAATCTACCTCCTCTATCCTACTGAACATTAACAGTCACACTGATTTCTGTTTCATTCTACCTTTGTTCTCTCTTTCAGCAGAAAGTGGTCTGCAGGAGGTTTTAGATGAACATCAGATCAGTCTGAGCAGCACATGTGAATGTGTGACTCAAGGAACTGATGAAGCAGGAAGTGAAATCCTCCTAATCAGCATCTTCACTGAGGTCCACATCACAGAGGGACAGAGTGAAGAGGTTAATACCCAACATGAGGTGAGGCAGCTTGAAACGGCTTCCAAGATGAAGACCCTCCATGATGCTCCAATCAAGTGTCAGGACATCTTTAAAGTCTTACCTGACCACCAGGTAACTGAAGAGGTTAATACCCAACATGAGGTGAGGCAGCTTGAAACAGCTTCCAAGATGAAGACCTTCTATGACGCTCCAACCAAGGATCAGGACATCTGTGAAGTCTTTAAACACATCAGAGTGGTTCTGATGAACGGCGTCGCTGGCGCTGGAAAAACCTTCTCAGTGCAGAAGTTCACTCTGGACTGGGCACAGCGCTCCAACAACCAAGATATCAGTCTGCTGATTCTGTTCTCGTTCAGGTCGCTGAACTTGATCAAAGATGAGCAGTACAGTCTGCTCATGCTGATCCATGTTTTCTATCCAACATTACAGAAGCTCACAGCAGAGAAGCTCGCTGTCTGTAAAGTTTTGTTCATCTTTGACGGCCTGGATGAAAGCAGACTTTCACTGGATTTCAACAACAGTGAGGTCGTGTCTGATGTCACACAGAAGTCATCAGTCAGCGTGCTGTTGACAAACCTCATCAAGGGGAAGCTGCTTCCCTCAGCTCTCGTCTGGATCACTTCCCGACCTGCAGAAGCCAATCAGATCCCTCCTTCATGTGTGGACAGGGTAACAGAAGTACGAGGCTTCACTGACGCCCAGAAGGAGGAGTACTTCAGGAAGAGATTCAGTGATGAAGAGCAGTCCAGCACAATCATCTCACACATCAAGACATCCAGGAGCCTCCTCATCATGTGTCACATCCCAGTCTTCTGCTGGATCACTGCTACAGTTCTGGACCACATGTTGACTACAGACCAGAGAGGAGAGCTGCCCAAGACCCTGACTGACCTGTACTCACACTTCCTGCTGGTTCAGACAAAAAGGAGGAAGAACAAGTATGATGAGGAACATGAGACGAGTCCACAGGAGCTGACGGAGGCTGACAGGAAACTTCTTCTGAAGCTGGGGAAGCTGGCTTTTGAACAACTGGAGAAAGGAAACATCATGTTCTACCAAGAAGACCTGGAGCAGTGTGGTCTTGATGTCACAGAGGCCTCGGTGTTATCAGGAGTTTGTACAGAGATCTTCAAAAGAGAGAGTGTGATCTTCCAGAAAACAGTCTACAGCTTTGTTCATCTGAGCGTTCAGGAGTTTCTGGCTGCAGTCTACATCTACCACTGTTACACCAGCAGGAAGACAGAGGTACTGGAGGACTTCCTGGGAGGATACAACAGTTACTCATCTCTGAGTGACGACGACGACGACCACGGCGACGACGACCACGACCGCGACGACTACAACGGTTCCTCATCTCTGGATGACTTCCTAAAGAGAGCCATGAAGAAATCTCTCAGGAGTAAAAATGGCCACCTGGACCTGTTTGTTCGCTTCCTTCATGGCCTCTCTCTGGAGTCCAACCAGAGTCTCTTAGGAGGCCTGCTGGGTCAGACAGACAACAGTCCAAAAACCATCCAGAGAGTCATCAACAACCTGAAGGAGATGAACAGTGATAATATCTCTCCTGACAGAAGCATCAACATCTTCCACTGTCTGATGGAGATGAACGATCGCTCAGTACATCAGGAGATCCAAGAGTTCCTGAAGTCAAAGAACAGATCAGAGAAGAAACTCTCTGTGATCCACTGCTCAGCTCTGGCCTACATGCTGCAGATGTCAGAGGAGGTTCTGGATGAGTTGGACCTGAAGAAGTACAAAGCATCAGATGTGGGACGACGGAGACTGATCCCAGCTGTGAGGAACTGCAGAAAGGCTCGGTAAGTCCAGATGTGATTATCAACATTATAAAGCTGCTTTCTCATCTGAAGCATCAGTATTACAGTAAAGATTCACACATTTACACTATAAAAGTTTTAAACATGTGTTACACCTGCTTGTTGCCAAAGTTATACATGAGTAGTGTTTGACTACAAGGAGAACCTGCAAACACATTCACACGTGTCAAGATATCCTCATCACAAGTCAAACACACATTTCTATTCACACTCATGTTGTTATTTTCCTGGTGATGAGGATATCTTGACACATATGAATGTGATTAGATGATGATGTCACTGGACATTTAGATATACAGTATATATCCTTCATTTCCCTCCTGTGGGTTTCTGCCTGAGGAAGACCTGTAGTCGCTGGAAATGTTCCAGTTAAATGAAATGGAGCTGTGATTCCAGTGTGTGAGTTCTCCTTGTATCACAGTTGAATAGATTTAGTATCCAGCACCGGTCCCACTGAGGGTTTGTGGATGTGCACACCAACACTCTGACTTATAGTGCTTCACTTCAAAATGTTCTTCACATGTTACAAATGCTATGAGAGCAAGAAAAGCTTCATTTTATTGTTGGTTTGTTTATAGCTCTCATTAGTAAACAGTTATTTTATTTATTTGTAATGATTGATAGATTTGAAAGTTTATTGTTCACCTTCTAGTTTTCTTCCTTTGGGTGATGGAGCTTCTTTACAAATCCAGCAAAAGATCTTCAGCTTTCAAGTTTGAGTTGAATCATTTCATCACAACAGACAACAGTATTTTACAGTGGACAGTGCCTGCTGTACCTTTCTATAATGTGTCTGTTTATTTTTATATACAGGCACATACGTGTAATATCTGTGCTGCAGCTACCAGCTTGTATGTAGCCTGAGAGGTGAAACCCATAAAAAGTCTGCAAAGCTCTTCCTGCTGATAACGTTTCATTGGTGTGAGTGCACAGTGATAATTAAAGTGAGTCAGTTTGAAGCTGCTCAGGTTTTATGAGCAAGAGAATTTCATTTGAACTTTGTGGAGACACAAAGATCAGTTGAGATTAGTGGTTATTAAATGTTTATATTTGGACTACTTACACATTCAGTCGGTCCGTTGTTGTCTATCAGGCTTTTTCTCTCAGTTTAATTACATCTGACTTATTTATCTTTGAATATGCACTGCCTGGCCAAAAAAAGCTGACTACCTGAATATACTGAATGACCAGGTTATTCCATCAATAGATTTTTTCTTCCCTGATGGCACAGGCATATTCCAAGATGACAATGCCAGGATTCATCGGGCTCAAATTGTGAAGTGGTTCAGGGAGCATGAGACATCATTTTCACACATGGATTGGCCACCACAGAGTCCAGACCTTAACCCCATTGAGAATCTTTGGGATGTGCTGGAGAAGGCTTTGCGCAGTGGTCCGACTCTCCCATCATCAATACAACATCTTGTTGAACAATGAATGCAACAGTGGACGGAAATAAATCTTGTGCCATTGCAGAAGCTTATCGAAACAGTGCCACAGCGAATGTGTGCCGTAATCAAAGCTAAAGGCAGTCCAACGAAATATTAGAGTGTGTGACCTTTTTTTTTTTTTTTTTTTTTTTTTTTGGAAGCTGTTGCTCACTTGGTAAGAGGTTTGCGGCATGCGTTTTTTCCATGTCTGCATCAGTAAATCTGTGATTGATCGTCTATATAAGAAAGCCGTGAACACGCTTGACATATTCGCATATCCTCATCCTGGATTAGCGAACGTGCAATAGATTAAGCCAGGATGAGCTGGTGAGACTTTGTTGAGGCTTGCTTTTTCAGTTATCCTGGATTCCTTAATTCTGCTTTAGTGCAACAGCTCTCAGGACTTAAATCCATAGTAACCTGAGGAGGGGAGGAGGTGCAGGTGGAGCAGGAGAACAGGAAAGGAGCTGATTAGCTGGGGAAGACACAGGGAGCAGGGAGGGGCTAACGAGGCTGATGCAGGGCAGGTGTGGAGGGAAAGTGATGAGGGAGAAGCAGGCTGGGGAGGAGGACATGAACACAGGAAGGAAACACAGAAAACACTAAAAACACAATGAGACAGATGATGTTCCTACAAAATAAAATGCAGTAGTGTCTCAGATGACATTTTCCTTCCAACAATGCCTTAAACTAAACACATGCTCCTATATAACAGCAGCCAGGAAGGTGAAAGTGTCTCTTGATAGTTTGTGTGTAGATGGGCGGGAAGGTCAACTGAGGGGAATGATCTGATTGCAGTGATAGCAGGGCAGATGGGAGTGGTGTAGTGCAGAGCTGCTTAATGTCCATCTAATGTTGAACACTAACAACATAGAGACATCACCACTGTGGTGACACAAGATGCTCAGAAACACTGAAGGAGGAAAATGAGCAAAAGGACTGGATAACACAAGTGTAACACATAAATGATGGAGGATAAATACAAGCTAAGAGAGTGAATTCTACATGAAGAGTAACTAAGCCAACACTAAACAAGCCGCTCCATAAGAAGCACTGTACATGACTAGATAGTCACATAAAGCAGAGAGGAAGAAAGTTGTGGTGAGTGAGAGCTGAACTTAGTAGAGCCAGACTTACTCAGAGCTGAGAGGAACATACATAGAGCCAGACTGTGACAAAGCACAAAGTCACATTTGATGGAAGATAGATTTACACATTTCCTCTTTCCTTCAAACATAAAAGCTACTGGCCTCAATTATTCCTTCACATTATGAGACATTCTCATCATAACATGGATTATTAAATAATGAATTACAAACAGAATATCAATGAATGCAGATGTAAATAATGAATAGATTTTAAAAAGTAGAAATGTGCATTCAGTGTGTGAGCAGTTACAAACTGGTCTGATGGATCTGTTCCCAATATAACCTGCAGATGTTTGTCAAACAGTTTATTTAAAGAGAAACATGCAGAGATATTTCACCTTCTCTTTTGTCATGTTGGAGGACATCACTACATCACTGTGCTGGCAGTGCTAACTGTACACCCTTATTCATGTTTAACACTACATCACATTTAAAGTCCAGCACATCAAAAGACACTAAAGAGCTGTTAACAGCTGCAGACTGACAGCTGACGTCACTTCAGATGATGCCTGAAAGGAAAAGACGTCCAAAAACATGTTTCCTGGATTCTTCTTCTCTCACATCTTTTCCTGCATCTCTCCCTTGTATCTTAGAAGATAAGAGATAAATCTTTATTGTCATTGCACAATCATACCAAGTACAATAGTACAACAAAATTGGACTACTGTTCCCTCCGGTGCAAACAAGCAAGTTCAATCAATCCAATCAATCACATATAAATTAAAATAAATGCAAAAGTAGCAGTGCATAAAAGGGAATCATGATTGACGCGAAGAGTAAATAAGTAACAGTTCAGTGTAAAAAAGTGCAATAGAGATGAGTCATGTTAGATGTTTGCATTTAGTATTGTTATTGCCCTGTTAAAAAAAACTGTCAGTCTGTTTGTGCGTGATTTGTGACAGTTTTGATGACCCTTTGAAGTGCCTTCTTGTGTGCTATGGTGCAGCTGGCGATCCACAAAGAAATGCAGTAGGTGAGCACACTCTCAATGGAACAGCGGTAGAAAACTGTCAGCAGCTCACTCTTTAGGTTGACACTTCTGAGGATACTCAGAAAGTGGAGGCGTTGTTGGGCCTTCTTCACAACCTCCAAGGTGTTGGTGCTCCATTTGAGGTCTGCATCTATATGCACACCAAGGTATTTATAGCTGGGCACCCTCTCCACAACCTCCCTGTTGATGTAGATGGACTGAAGAACGGGCTTCCTCCTCCTGTAATCCACAATCAGTTCTTGGTTTTTGATGTGTTGAGGACCAAATTGTTTTCAGTACACCACCCCACCAACCTCTGCGTTTCAGTCCTGTATGGCGTCTCATCACCCTCTGAGATGAGTCCCACCACAGTGGTGTCGTCAGCAAACTTAACGACGTCGTTGCTTCGGTGGGTGCTGGTACAGTCATATGTGTACAGAAGAGGGCTTAGCACACAGCCCTGTGGAGAGCCAGTGCTGAGGCTGAGGGCTGTGGAAAGATGAGGGCCTACTCTGACTCTCTGTACACGCTCTGATATAAAGTCCCTGATCCAGCAGCAGGTGGTGAAAGTGTGGCCGGGAGGCAGGACATGATGCGACGTCGGACCAGTTTCTCAAAACATTTAATTATGGCTGGTGTCAGAGCCAATGGCTGGTAGTAGTTGAGGCTGCTAATGATGGTCTTTTTGGGCTGCGTGACGATTGTGGCCGACTACAGGCATGATGGGATAATGCACTGAGACAGTGACTCGTTAAAGATGTTGGTGAAGACACCAGCCAGCTGGTCTGCACATTCCCTGAGAACCCACCCAGTTACTCCATCTGGTCCGGCAGCCTTCCTAGGATTCACGGCCCTCAGTGCGCCCCTCACCTCTTGTTCCTGCACGGTGAGGCTAGAGCTGCTGCAGTCTGATGTAGCTGCTCTGGGTCCCTCCACCTCGAAACGTGCAAAGAAGTTGTTCAGCTCCTCTGCAAGTCTAGTGTCACCCTCAGCCTTTGTGGTAGGGATTTATAATTTATTTATAATAAATTTATAATGGGTGAGATGTTGGATGTTGGTGAGATGTTGGACTCCCTGCCATGCCTGCCACGTGGTGTTGTTACTGAAGTGGTCCTCAATCTTCGTTTTATAAGCTGCCGGTTTTCACAGTCTTTACGGCTGGGGGGACTCTCTTCCTGATGGGGGTATATGCAGGAATTAACAGTATGGACATGTGATCTGACAGACCTAGATGTGGTAGAGGAATTGATCTGTAGCGTTTTTGGGTGTTGCAATAGGCTTTGTCCAGTGTGTTTCCCCCCCTTGTTGCACATTTAATATGCTGATAAAATCTGGGAAGTACAGTTCTTAAGTCAGCATGATTAAAGTCCCCAGCAATGATGTGCAGTGCATCAGGATGAGAGTTCTGTTGACTGCCTTCTACAGCTCGCCCATGGCTATGCTAGCATTAGCATCAGGTGGTATGCATGCAGCCTTTACCATGACAACGTTAAACTCACGAGGTAGGTAGACAGGTCTGCATCTCACAGTCAGATATTCCAGGTTTGGGGAACAATGACTGTCAACAGTGTTAGTATTTTTCCACCAGCTGTCATTGATATATAGGCATACACCCTCTCCTCTTTTCTTACCGGAGTTGCCGTTGCGGTCGACGATGGACTGTCTGGCCTGCTAACTTGATAGCTGTGTCCGGTATGGATGGCTGCAGCCAAGTCTCTGTTATTACAAAAATGCAACACTCACGGAAGCACTTGTTGGCTGCCACCTGCAGCTGCAGATTGTCGATTTTGTTTTTCATGGACCTGGCATTACAGAGGAAAATGCTGGGAAGCGGTGGCTTAAATGGTTGTCCTTTTAGCCGCGCTAGCGGGCCGGCCCTGCAGCCTCGCTTTTGCTTTGTTTTCGCTTCCTCCTGAGCTTGCCGCCGTTAGGTACTAACCACGTAGACCCCGGAGACCTGGCTATGTCCTCCGGAATGTCATGGAAGCGGTCCAACAGCCAAAAACACACACAGCCACACACAAAACAATGCACCCAGAGTGGAGAGCTGTGAGCCGCTGCGACTGTGCGCGCCGCCACAGGAGGGAGGGACTAAGACACAAGAATTGAACGAACTCAATTGAGCAAAGCAAGGAGACATTTAAGACAAATAAGCAGCAATCACTGCAGCAGAGAGAGTAAGCTTTGATTTGAAGGGGAAATCACAACATGACACGTTTACATTACTTTCATTTAGCAGCTTTTGTCCAAAGTGACTTACATTTTTTATGTACAAGTACAGTTTAGTATTCAGTGTGTTGCTCAAAGACACTTGGACATGTGGACAGAAGCTCAAGTTTCAAACCATCAACCTTGTGATTAATGTCCGACTGGCTCTGCCAACAGAGAGAACTGAGCTAGTCGTCACATCTCAGTTTGTTTAGTGATCAAAATGCCTAAAATCTATATTTGATATTAAAGTGTGTATTACATATTATCTGTCATCACAGACTTGCTAACTGTGGACTCTCAGAGACTCACTGTGAAGTTGTGGCCTCAGCTCTGAAGTCCAACCCCTCCCATCTCACAGACCTGGACCTGAGCAGGAACAAGCTGTATGATTCAGGAGTGAAGCGTCTGTCTGCTGGACTGGAGAGTCCAAACTGTAAAGTGGAAACTCTGATGTAAGTTCACTGACTGTCTGTTACTATTGTTGATCTTAATGTTTAACAGCTGAAACTTATTTATGTACAAAAAAATATTTTTATTTCCATATTTTCATTGTGTTACTGTACAAAGTTTAGTGTGTAGTTATAAAAGATGATTCTTAAAGAAACTGTAGAAAATGTTCACTGTTAGTTGTTAAATGAATGTTTGTAATTGTTGGTAAAGAGTCATATCTGTGTACAGAAGATCCTCTCAACCAATATCTGTTTGAAACTGATCCAGTTTACTTGATGAAGGAGAAATATGTCTTTATTATATTCTTTGATGTGTTTTAATCATAGACTGTATATAAGAAATGGACGTAACATCCGTGACGTCACCCATTTGTTTGTGGACTGCTGCTCGGAGGCCAATAGTATAGGATCTGAGCAGCGCCATCTTGAAAATTTCAGGTGCATGCTGGGAAAAATAAAAAACGGATTCTACTAATATGGGCACCCTCCGGAACCTGTGAACCAATCAACCTGTCAATCACGACGTAGCCACGCCCTAATGCATACCCTGCTTTATCGTTACATATAAAATCAGGGAGGCCAAATTGTCCCAAATGAACATCATACTGCATTGAAGAAGGCTTTAAACTAGCGATTGAGACCATAAACACATTTTGAAAACGTTTACTGAGGTTAGAAATCAAGTGAGAAGTTGGTGAATTCTCCATTGACTTGTATAGAGACGGAAGTCCTTTTGACACCAAAACGGTCGCCCCCTGGTGGCCTTTTGATAGAATGCAGTTTTAAGTTACTTCCGCGTTGGCCTCATTTCAGAGGACCGGAACCCCCCGTCTGGTTTTAATGAATAATGTCTGATCATTGATATTGATCCTTCAGAACACACACACAAACAAACACACACACACACACACACACACACACAGAAACACAAACACACATACGCACTAACACACACACACATACACACACGCACACACTCACATACACACACACATACACACACGCACACATACACAAACACACATATACACAAATACACACATACAGACACACATACACACATAAAGACACACATATACATACAGACACACACATACACACACACATACAGACACACACACACACATACATACACATAAGCACACACACAGAGTGGGCAGTGGTTACTCAGTTAGAGCAGCATGATGTGTAAAATGTCGACTTTGTGCACATTGACTTATTACGATGTGCACAAAAATCTGAGCTTTTAGCTGCTAGCCGCTATATTAGCAGCCTTGAGTGGCAGTGCAGACGCTGCTGGATATTTGCACACAGTTCGCTGGTGTGCACACATGATTTGGGGATATGTGGATAATGTGGAGATGAGACGTGCAGCAGCAGAAAGAGTGAAAAACAAAGCCAAGTGTAATGAGTGTGGGGGAGTCATGAGGCAAGCAGACTGTCCATAGAGAAAGAAAGAGATGGAAGTCATGAGGATCAGGACCAAGACAAGGCTGAGCCACGAGGAAGCAGCGAGGAATGAAAAGATTCAACAAGTGAGGGAGAACAAATCAGGTAGGAAGCATGATGAAGATTGTTTTTGGAAGGAGGAGATGAAGTTCTGAGCATTTGTGGCTGTGCTGATTAACTGAGCCGCTGAGAACAGAGAGAGTTGTTGATGCAGTCACAACGTTTTTGGATGTGGTGGAAATGACTGGAGAGGAAGTGCAGGAGCTGCTGAGACTGGCAAGTTCTATTTATATAGAATGATTTAGATTTGATAGGAGAACTGAGTCTGATTTTCAGTCCAGTAGAAGGCAGTAATGTAACATTTAGGATGCAAACCGCCTCTAAAAATCACTGAAGAAGAAGACAGTCAGATTTTATAAAAGGATCAATTCATAACAATATATAACTTGTGTTTGACTCACTGGATTACAATCATTTCATTGAAGATGAAGGTTTTATTTTAATTTTAAAGCCTTTAACAAACTTTATAAATGTAGTTAAACTACTTAACAAAGATACTAAATACTGATAAAGGAATTAAACAAGGTTGTCCTGTTTCTCCTCTGCTTTTTATCACAGCAGCACAAATTATCTCCATTCTTATAAAATATTCACATTTTTAAAAATGGACAGTTTTAGTCAAACAGCTGCCAATCAGTCAGCTGACTGATGATATTCATGAAAAATAGAAACTAAATGACAAAAATCATCTCAATGAAAATGAAACCTTTAAAATGTGAATGAATAACTTCCATCTGATGACAGTTCATAATATTCCTGTTAAATCAACCATTAAATACCTCGGCATACACAATACAAAGGATAATAACTCACTAGATTATCTCCATATTTGGAATAATGTAGAATAATGTAAATCTGATCTGAACTCGTGCTCACAAACAGACTTCTCTATTATTGGCTGAAGGTTTCTAATAAACATTGAGTGTATTTAAAGATGAATTTACTCAGATTACTCAATGTCACTTCATCGAAATGCAATAAAAGCTATAAACCAGGTTAACTTTTTATTCTATTTGGAAAAGAAAATCACACTATATTATAAAATGAATGATGATGAAGAGTATGAGGAAGGAGGGCTAAAAGCCTTTGACATTGAGTGTATTAATATTACTATTAAAAGAAAATGAAAACAGTTCATGGTTTCATATCTGAGGAAACATTTGTATCAAAGTAGGAGGCATTAACCTTCTTCTGAGATGTGCGATCAAAGACGATGATTTAGATCATAACTGCTCATTGTGTAATGAACATATTGAAACAATATTTAATGAATGTAAAGTTGTTAGTGTCTTTAGGGAAGATTTGCATTACTGGTTATTTCTTTAATTTCACAATTTCTCTGAATTAAAAGAAAATGTGATTTTTTTTTTGTATGATTATAAAAGATGGATCACATGACTTAGATATCAACATCATCATTATTCTTGTTTGTTGTTTTTACATCAGAATAGATTCCTGAAAACACAACAGAGTGTCTACATATTTCACAAGGAGCTGTGTCTTTATTTCTTATCACTGAAATTAATGGAGAAGAAGAAATCCATGAAACTCTGGAACTTAACAGAGAAAGTTCAACTTCCAGGGAGTCCCTCGGACTCCTCCTATTATTTAGGGGCTGCTGTGACTCAGGAGGTAGAGCGGGTCGTCCAGCAGTCAGAAGATCGCAGGTTCGATTCCCAGCTCCTCCAGCCCACATGTGGAAGTGTCTTTAGACTAAATACTGAACCCAAATAGTTCCTGATGTCTGTGCCAGCAATGTGTGAATGTGACTTGTAGTATAAAAGAGCTTTCAGTGGTTGGAAGACTAGAAAGCTTTTATATAAGTGCAGTCCATTCACCATTTATTGACTTATTTCATGTTGTTTATTTACTTTTATTCCTCCTCTTTTGTCTTTCTTAAGAATCTGTGCAGCTTCTCCACTTGAAAGAGAAAGATCCCTCTACTCACTAACCCTAACCCTAACCCAAAGTGTCCTATTTCCTTTAAATTAAACATTAAGTGCAAATAAAGTTACTCACTGTTATAATTATTTACTTCACATCAGGTAATGAATTAATTTTAGTACCTTTTAATGTTTACTGCATTTTAACAATATGTGAAATTGTACTGTCATATTCATTCAATTTAATATTTAAATGATAAATGTTTTAAATGATGTAGCTTTTAAATGACACACTGTTTTTAAACCAATCTTCCACACATGAATTAAACAAGTATCACATTAATAAATAACCTCGCAATCAACAGATTAAAAATTAAAAATATAAATCATCAGTTTGCATTTAAAGAGTTAAATCATCAACCAGCCCCGTGGTTAAAAATCTAGCACAGACAGTTCAGCTGCAGTAATAATTCTCTGCAGACTCTCTTTAAAAGTTTGCCGTCTTACCGGCTGCCTCTCTGTTGATTGTAGATGTTTCTCATCACACAGACAGGTGAGCAAACAGTCTCTCCTTCTTACGCTGTGTCAGTTTTTATTAAAACAACTAAAAAAGCAAAAAATGTTAATTAAACAAGACATTAACAAAAAATGAGAAGTTAAAACTGATGATAAATATAAATAATAAAAGATAACACAAACAATAAAAATAACAAATAAATAAAACTACGACACAAAATACATTAGTAAACTAGGAAAATGATAATAAAATAAATGATAATGATCAACAGTAAAATGTTGAGAGAAAATAGAATAAAATGAATAATGATAATAAATAAAATAAATATAAATAATAAAAGCATAAAATGATAAAACAGGACATAAAGCCAGACTAAACAGATGGTTTTTAGTTGATGTTTAAAAATCTTTCTATTTTCAGCTCCTCTCAGATCCTCTGAAGGCTGTTCAGCAGCTTCTAAACCTTCTTCACATCTCAACAGATTATGAAACACTGAATGATTTCAAACAGGAACTTTGTCTTCTAATCTCACATCTTTTATTCTTTATTCAGATTGGAGCTCTGCGGTTTGTCAGAGATCAGCTGTGTTTATCTGGCCTCAGCTCTGAAGTCCAACCCCTCCCATCTCAGAGAGCTGGATCTGACTAACAATGAGCTGCAGGATTCAGGAGTGAAGCATCTGTCTGCTGGACTGGAGAGTCCAAACTGTAGACTGGAGACTCTGAGGTCAGACACCATTTCTTACTTCTGTGCTGAGATTATTGAGGTTGACAATGTCAAGTACTTGGGAATCATCTTAGACTCACATCTAAAATTTGATCAACAAGTGAATAATATCCTAAAAAAAGGTTCAATCAAATGTCAACTGCTTCAGACTCATCAGAAAGTATCTACATGCCATGATATTGTCACAGCTGTCATACTGAATCACTACCTGGTCACAAGCCTCACAATCAACTATAAAACCCATCATATCACTATATAAGCAGCCAATCAAAATCCTGGACAAAGAACCAATGAGGTGGCAGCACTGTCACATCTTGAAGAAACACAATATGTTCACCTTGGAAATGTTGATAAGCTATTCCAGCCTAAAGCTTCTTTTAAAGGTGTACATGGTGGTGCTCCTTCCCTGCTTACTGAATGAGTTACGAGGCAGAAGCACTCCAGTAGAGTCAGCACAGTTAAATCATGGCTAAAAGAGAAACTACACTGCTGTCACACCTAAAACCCCTGTACACACACACTGGCATTTTATTTTCCTTTCTTTTTTTTCTTTCTTTTCTTTTATCTTTTATCTTTTTTTAACTTTTTTTAAAGCCTCCTGTGGTCAGGTGATTTAAATCAGTGTTTAGCTACAAACACTAAATCCAGTGCATCTGCTGCCTGTGCATAATTGTATGTTACAGTTCCAATGCTATTGTGATGTCCATGTCAAATCACATAAATTGAATATAATGTGACAGCTGTGGTGACACTAAACTGCAGACATAAGGATGATGTTTATGAGGTCAAATCCCCTTCACATTTACACATTCACATGTTGCTTTCACATATTCATTTTAAACCATAGTTAACACTTTAAAAACATACTTTCAAACATTCAAATCTTAGTTTGAATCTTTCCAGTTTTGATGGGATTTGACCACATAGATTTTTGATGCTGATCCACACTGAGCATCTTGTTGAGCTTCATATTTAAAACATATTTAATAAAGCATTCAAAATCCAACACTGGCTGATTGACTCTGAACTTCTTCAACATTTGATCTTCATCTCAAATTTAACCTTTATGTTCATTTCAATACAAGATTGAAGAGTCAAAACTTTATTGTCATCTCATCATAGTTGACAGGAATTTGCTTTAGTGTGCTGACATAAAACATTCATGTTTTCCACTTTATTAAACAATGAAAACTATATTCAGTATTTGTTTGTTCCATAGCTTTATGATGATATGTTATGTTTGTACTGACTGAAATATGAAACTAAAGGTTAATACAACTATAAAATGAGTAGTTAAGATTATTTTATTATTTTATATAAAATATTAATAAGAAGATAAGAGATGAAACATTTTGTTTTCAAGCAGCTCCTCAGGCACAAAACCTGAAAGTTACCAAATGTTTAAACAATAAATAAATGAATATATTAATAAATAAACAAGTGAATATATAATAATAATAATAATGATAAAAGTTTAAACAATTCAATAATATAAAACAGTCACCATGGACACACACATAAGGGCTCTCCCTCCATCCCAAACCACAAACACTACATCTGTTACAACAGTCATCTGTACAAACAATGAACCAGAAATAAATAATCAGGTTAAAATACTGATGATAAAATATAAATAATAAAAGATAATACAAACAATAAAAATAGCAAATAAAACTGTAAACTACGACACAAAATACATTAGTAAACTAGGAAAATTATGATAAAATAAACGATAATGATAAACAGCAAAATGATGATTAAATAAAATAGAATTAAAATGAATAATGATAATAAATAAAATGAATATAAATAATAAAAGCATCAAATCATAAAACAGGACATAATGCCAGACTAAACAGATGGTTTAGAAGCAAAACATTTTAATTGAACAACACAATAACAAATGAGAAGTTAAAACTGATGATAAAACATAAATAAAAGATAATACAAACAATGAAAAATAACAAATAAATAAAACTGTGAACTACTACACAAAATACATTACAAATACAATAAAATAAATAATAATGATTAACAGTAAAATGTTGATAAAATAAAACAGAATGAAAAAATAATGATCATAAATAAAATAAATATAAATAATAAAAGCATAAATTAATAAAACAGGACATAAAGCCAGACTAAACAGATGGTTTTTAGTTGATGTTTAAAAATCTTTCTATTTTCAGCTCCTCTCAGATCCTCTGAAGGCTGTTCAGCAGCTTCTAAACCTTCTTCACATCTCAACAGATTATGAAACACTGAATGATTTCAAACAGGAACTTTGTCTTCTAAACTCACATCTTTTATTCTTTATTCAGATTGAGGGACTGCAGTTTGTCAGAGATCAGCTGTGCTTCTCTGGCCTCAGCTCTGAAGTCCAACTCCTCCCATCTCAGAGAGCTGGATCTGAGATGGAACAACCTGGAGGATTCAGGACTGAAGCAGCTGATTGATCTTCAGCAGAGTCCAGACTGCAGACTGGAGACTCTGAGGTCAGTAGAGAGTTGGAGTCAGTCTGTGCCGGTTTCAGCAGTTTAGTATTAAACACAGTCAGTATCAAAGCAAAGATCCAGTATTTCCTGGTGAACCTCCAACCTTCTCAGTGCTGCTTTCCTGAGTGAAGCTGTGAGAGGAGAATGGTGACAGGCTTCAGGATTGGACAGAAAGACAGAGAGAGAGAGAACAGTCAGCCAATCAGATGAGCCAGAAGCTTGTTGTGATCATGTGTTTGAGTTGATGTGAAGACGACTGTTGTTGTTGTGTTGATGTCTGCAGGAAATAAAGCTGGATTACATCTGACAGCCTTACAAGATGTATAGAGACAGTGGTCCTCATCATCAAACTGTCACACCATCAAATCTGATCTCAAAGTGTTTGTTCTCTCATTTCAACACTAAACTATTGATCAGTTCATCTTTGTCAGAGCTCTAAGATCAGTCTGACTGCAGCCTGCAAATCACTGGCTCTGATTTCACACAAGCATCATTATGTTTAGTAACCATGTGGTCTTTATACATACCAGAACCTCTGCTGAAGTCCAGGAATCACAGCAGCTGTTTATCTGAGAGCTCTGACTGATTGTCATGTGATGATCTAACAGCAGGAAACATCTTCAAATCCCACAGAGACTCTGTAGCTTTAAACTTTGATAAGAGTTGACATGTATCAGCAGTAAATCCATCAGTGAACTGATGAGTGAATGTCTCTGTTTCTGCTGTAATGATGTGTTCATGACTCTCAGCACTTTATTTCCTCTGTGTACTTGAGTGAAATCTGCAGAGGAAACACACTTGATAGTAAAAGTGTGTGCAGGTGTGTGAGCTTGGAGCTCAGTGTGTTCACTCCAACACCTTAACATGAGAGCTGAAAGGAAGCAAGCTACGCTGCAAAGCTGTTCCACTTCTGGTCTGAACAGGACTGAAGTCCCTGCTGCTCTTTATACTGGATGTGCTGCATCACTGACTGACAGCTGATGAAGTGAGTCTCACTAAACACTCATTTATCTCCTCTGTTCTTTCTTCTTCTCTCATCAGATGGAAGGATGATGGGTCTCTGTCAGTGTGAGACTGAACATCCAGGAGTGTTGAGAGAGGATCAGCTGGAATCTGGATCTGGATTTTATCGTCTTCACTTAAGTCTCTTAACTGACTACAAACTGAACAGTTATCTCTGGATTTAGCTGAAGTCAGCACTTTACATGAGCAGTTTGATGCAGATAAAGATAAAAACAGGTGTTATAAGTCAGACTGTGAGTCTGGGCTCATATTTATCAAGCGTCTCAGAATCACACTGAGAGTTAACTCCATTTCTATCATCACTTCACTGCTTACCTGTGTGTTTACCATTGATTTGAAACACTGATCACTTTTAAAGGCTCCACATTACATTTCAGAGAGTCTCAGTGTGTAAATATTAAAGGTATCCAGCTTTTATTTGCATAATGATGATGTCAAGATGAATCATTTATATCTCATAACCATATTTAACAAATCATTTGCATCAGTCTGTAAGTAAACACTGCTCAGCCAATCAGGAGGCTTTAACAATAAATATATCATTTAAACTTGTAGGTGAGATCATGTGATCCAGCCCTTTCCAATCACATCCTTTCCATCTTGTTTTCTCCTCCTCTCAGTGTAACTTTGTGTCTGAGGTTTTACTGCCTCCTTTGTAAATAAAGACATAGCTTTGCTACAAGATGAGTTCTTACTTTTTGTTTTTTCTTCTTTTTCTACATTGGAAGTGTGCAGAAACCAAAAGAACACATAAGCACAAATAGACAACAAAACAAAACAGGTCAGAACAAGAAAAAGAAAGAACATACATCATATTTAATCAAGAGACAATAACACTTCTTTTACAGTCCCACTCTCCAAAGGTCAGATCACTGTATTTGCTTTCTTCTGCTGTCATATTTCCCTTATGTTTCTGTTGACCACACTACAAAGGAAAAAAGAAAAACTATGATGGATAACATTTATCACAGGGTCATAATGCTTCTTTTAGATTCTGAGAGTTCAAAAGTAATAAAATACTTATTCTAAAACCCTCTTAAGTGAAATTAAAACAGCTTTTTGAATCCACCAGTACACAAAAAAGCTTTTTAAAAAATCATTTTATTTTTTTCCCTGCATTATTTAGACATATAGAGTTTAAAATGATGCTGCATTCATGTAATTAGATTCAGTATGAGACTACTTGTACAGTTATTTATGGATTATTTATGGCCTCAGACTGAAGTTTATAATAAACACCAGAGGGCGCCCTCAGCTCTCACTTATTCCCTACAAACACTGGTTTAGTGTTCATATCACCTGCTCAAATATAAGTAAATGAAACAAAGCTTTACATTACATTACCTTATACACTGTGTATTATTTGACATTAAAACAGTCCCTCCTCCATTTTTGATGCATCTCTTTTTTCCCAAACTTGTGCATTTTGCAGGTGTTTGGTGTATTACTGAGAAGTGTTCACCACCACTGGACAGCGATGTCTATTAAATATTAAGTAGATTTGTCCTCAGGTGTTAAACATAGTGTGTCTTGTCTCACCTGTTATGTCTTTGTTTCACTAATACAAAATAAATAATGATAGAAATGATTATTTGTGGCTAACGTGTTAACAAACAACATGATTACATGATCACCAGAAGTAATCTAACCTCCTCTAATCTGTGATCTGTTGGCCATCCTGCTTGTTAAAGTATTGTTTGGGCAGTTTATGTGTTCATTCGGGAGTAGAGAGAGGATTGAATTGGGGGATGACATGCAATCAAAGTCACAAGCTGGATGCAAACAGCAGTACCTTTAGCACAACAGAGTGCCACACAATTATGATTTTAATGAGATGTATAGGCTTGAAATTTGGGGAAGTTTGAAGATATGTTTTCACAGTTGAAATACGTCTCATCCTCCCACATTCAGCCAGCGGTTTTTACCTGCTTGTCCAACCAGTTTACCCAAATTTAGATTTTCTAACTAAGACAAAGATGGTGAGCAGAAAACACAATCAACAGCCTTCAACAAAGACGAGACACATATTTTTAACTGTTTTTTTGTGGATTTTAGATCATTATGTGTTTATTTTGTTGATTCTTTAAGAGTAGTCATAGTTTTGCTCTTTTCGTAGGATTTACTGACAGTAAAAAATGATAGAAAATCTTGAACTTATCCTTAAACAGACGCTCTGACTTTCTTTCTTCTTACAGTTTTAAAATAAGTTGTTTATTTACACTCATTTGCCTAAAACTTTGTCTCAATAAGCAGAATGACTGTAAAAGCCATTTGACCTTTTTTTCCCCCACAATGGTCCCTGGTTTACTTCAGCAGGATTCCAGAGGAGCGTTTCCATAATAAGTTTATCTTGTGAATCACAGCTTGTTTGGGAACCTTTTGAAACCAGCTGACAGTCAAATTCAATTAAAACATGATGCCAACATCCCAGCAAACACTCCCTACTACTCTGAGAGAAACGCCGGCTTTCAGAGTCAATTGTGTCCGATGTGAAGAGCCGGCCTTCATGTCCCCGTCTGGAGCCTTTTCACGTGCTAAAATAAGAGTTTCCCCCTCTTTCCTTGAGTCGACATGAGCAAAGTGAGCGCTGTGAAAGGCCCAGAGAGAGCTTCCATTTGATGACTGGCAGTCTCGGGTCTTGTGTCTGTGTGACACTATGGACCACGACAAAAGCCCGTCCTTTCTGCTGCTGCAGAATAACACAGAGAGAAGAAAGGAGGTGGTGCATGATGGGGAGGAGGGGAAGGGGGAGATTTCAGTGTAAAAAACGGGGGTCTAGCTTTTGAAACCGGCCCGGCGCAGATGTATGGGGCAGGAGGATTAGGGTTAGGGTGTTGGTGACGTTCACCCGGCTCCACTCTCCCTCCGTCGTGGCCCTTTGTGGCTCCCAGCAGCCTTGAGGTGGTAAGCTGCCGGTCGGCGTGCCAACCGGGTTCAATACGCACCCCGACAATGGTGAAGCAACCCCACCACACCCCAACAACCCCCCCGACTCACATCTCACCCACCGCAACTCCTCCACACACAGAGGATGTGATAGGGGAGCTAATGTCACCCCATCCGACCAGACAGCTTCAGGGTGGCTGTGTGTGTGTGTGTGTACACTACTTAAGTCACTTTCAAGGACACAAACCAGACTTAAGACCAGTTAGTTGGGTTCAGATTGTGTGATTGGGGTCAAAGGTCATATCCCCAGTGGGTAAAATGCTGAGTTTTGGGTCAGTGGTTAGGGAAAGTAATGTAAGTCTATGTAAATACCTCAAAAGTGACTTAGGTAAATGTGTGTGGCCTTACATGTGTTGTGGGTTTAAACAGTCACATGTGGGGACTCGCCTCCCTTTTATGGACAAAAACAAATTGCCCATAATGTAAATCATACATTTTAGGGTGAAGAGGTTTAAGGTTGAAGTAAAGTGAGACAAGTAGTGGTTAAAGGACGGGGTTATCATTTGTCAAGTGTGTCTTAAACCAACAATCAGGAGTCCAAATGAACATTAAGTGTGTTTATCTCTCTGTAATGATTCCTCCTGTTCATACTGACCATTAGAAGATCCCTTCATAATGTTTACTGTAATGATTCCTCCTGTTCATACTGACCATTAGAAGATCCCTTCATAATGTTTACTGTAATGATTCCTCCTGTTCATACTGATCATTAGAAGATCCCTTCATCATGTTTACAATGGAAGTGATGGAGGACTAAATCCACAGTCCTCCTTCTTTCTTTTTTCTGTTTTTTGGCTTGACCCCAACAGCAGGGTCAACCCCATGAACACGAATGTCCCTGACTTGCTGACTGATGAAGACACACCATTGGTCGGCCTCCAGCCATACACTAGGTTCTGAGTTAGTCTAATGTAAGAGGATTTGTAGCATTTTCTTCTTTATTGAATAGTGAACAGGCAAACATTGCAACATGCGACAACACAGTACCCAACTCCAACTGGAATCAGACCAGGGTTGTTAAATGATCAGAAAACTCAGGGAAAAAAGTGTTACGTTACTGAATACCACCTCATAATTTTGGATTCATGTGTTATTATTTGCAAAAATTATTAGTAAACAACATTCTTGACAACTCTTTAATTGACAGAACATACTTTTGTGTGTTTGTGTGTTGCAACTATACTTATAAACAGTCTACGTCCCAACCATAGACTGTATATAAGAAATGGACGTAACATCCGTGACGTCACCCATTGGTTTGTGGACTGCTGCTCGGAAGCCAATAGTTTTGGATCTGAGCAGCGGCATCTTGAAAATTTCAGGTGCATGCTGGGAAAAATAAAAACACAGATTCTACTTATATGGGCATCAGGATGATCATGAGGCGCCCTCCTGAACCTGTGAACCAATCAACCTGTCAATCACCACGTAGCCACGCCCTAATGCATACCCTGCTTTATCGTCACATATAAAATCAGGGAGGCCAAAATGTCCCAAATGAACATCATACTGCATTGAAGAAGGCTTTAAACTAGCGATTGAGACCATAAACACTTTTTGAAAATGTTTACTGAGGATATAAATCAAGTGAGAAATTCTCCATGACTTGTATAGAGACGGTAGTCCTTTTTACACCAAGCATTACCATGAAATTAGTATAAAATTAAAGGACCTGTAAAATCAAATGTTACCAGTAAACCGTTAATATCACGTCAGCTTTCTGTTTTATCTTTTTAATTGCCTCCATTCTCATTTTTATTCAATTTGTTTCATTTTGACGCAAGAATATTTATCACTTCCTGATCTAAGCACATCATCTTCATACATCTCCCACTGCTGAAAGAGGAGCGAGAGAGAGAGAGAGAGAGAGAGAGAGAGAGAGAGAGAGAGAGAGAGAGAGAGAAGCACATATTCTGGAAGTGCATTGTGGAGAGGAATGCCATTGAATTTGGGTGTTTTTTCATGCGCCAGCCTCCTTTGTGTGCAGGCTAAGGAAGTCCATTGTGTGGGCAGACACCCTGAGAAAAGAGGCGAGCTTGGAGCCGTTGTCTGCCGGTGCTTCTGCAGCGATCGGGCCCTAAAAAGACCTGAATGAAGCTCTGCCATCGGAAGCAGCCGGCCCGAACTGAGAGACAATGCTGCTGCGCAACTTTGAAGACCAACAACAATTAAAAATGCAGCTTCACTATATTAATTATGCATTCATGCTTTTGTCTTGGGTTTTTTTGTTGTGTGGGGGAGAATAGGGGGAGCTGTGAGGTTTAAGATTCAACAGGTCTAAAACAGAGAGAGAGATTAGTACAGTGAAAAAAAAACAGATGCAAAAGGTTCTGCAAATGCTGCCATTGGAAATTCATTGAGGGAGAAATGTGTGTGTGGTTGGATGTGAGGTTCAGGAGGATTACAGGCACTAACAGGAACTTGTGGAATAAAGGAAAAAACACTTTGGTATTCACCTAATAAAAATCCAACTTTACTTCAGTAAAAAGACAGTAAAAACAGCGCTGAATAAAAATCGGTTTCATCTTGCAGAGCATGTTGCTAGGAAACTCAGAGTTACAGCTCGGAGTTGCACTTTGCAGACACTTTTTTCTTTTAAGGCCTTTCTCCTCTTTCCTCCCTCAGTAGCAGGCAGAACACACATTAAGCAGCTTTCTGAAGGCATTGAGGTGGATTTTTTTCTGGCCGGCAGCTCTGTCAGGTGGCTCTGTTGTGCTCCGAGTCGCCAGCAAACAGCTCCTTTAGGACCAGTGGGAAGGTTTATTCAGAAAAAGCCAACACTGCTTTGAAAAATCACTCTGTTTGGGGGGTGAATTCATGTGTTTACAACAGAGTCTTTTACAACGAGGACAGAAGAACCGGGAATCATGGTGTCGCCCCCTGCTGGTCATGAGACAAAACTGCAAATGCAACAAATTTCAGGTTATTTATGTTTTTATTCACATACTTGGAGGCAGAATGAGCATTATTTTCCTAGAATAACAATTTATAGTCATACAAATATAATTCCTCCCAATCATCACTTATGAGTCAACAATCTTGGGAACCAGTCCGATTAGCGACATTAACAACAAGAAGATTCATCAAAACACCAAATGAATAAACTAAGTATGTTTTATTCTTGATATTTGTGCAGATATTTCAATCTTAAAGACCTTCTTCCTGTGTTTATATTCCCACCTCATACATATTTGACCAATGAGCAGAGTGAACTTCTCAGCTGAGTTTTAGTGATACCTTTTGATTATTTTTTTCTGTGTGAAAAGAAACCAAAGTTCACCAACTCATCCACTGATTCAGACCAGAACAAATAAACTTTTGGTTTGAAAATGGTCTTAATTGCTCAGGGAAACTTTTCCTCCTAGTTTTGTCCTTCCTATCTTCAAAAAGTATTTTTCCACAAACAGTTTTTGGGAATACTCTGGCCCATATGGTTAATATAAATGTTTGCTTTTTAAGCTTTTGTTGATGGCTGCAGAAGAGAGATGACAGGAAATGAGGGGAGAGTGAGATGTGGAACTGTGTGGTGGTTCAAGTTCAGCTCCTAAAAGTTATTTTTATTATTTATTTATTATCCTTAAAGTTGTATTTATTTTATATTAAGTGTGTGTTATTAGGAGTTGATCTTTATAACCAAATCCAGCTTCAGGCGTTTACTTTATCACTCAATATTTCACCTTTTCTCAGGTAAACTTCAGGTGACAGTCAGACAACTCTGATGTATGCTTTCTGTAAACTGACAGAATGACTTCAAGCTGCTGCAGTTTCTCTACTCCGTCTCAACATTCATGACGGTGTGTTGCAGCGAGTGCAGCGAAGGGGTCAGAGGTCAGGTGTGTTGGCAGCGCGTAGCACACCATGTGTTTTAAGGACTACGTGAATGAACGGCTGAATGCGAAGCTCATTAGTGCTGCAGGAGATTGTACAAAGAGAGTCAGAGATCGTATAGTTGGAGTGAACGCAGAAGAGCCTCAACACATTCCTGCCTCTTTATTAAGGTGATCTGTGACCCCGTCGGTCCCAAAATAGACTGTTTTTCCATTGTGTGCATGTGTGTGTGTGGCAGTAAAGGCTAATACAGAACATATCGGACCTCTTCTCTCCTAAAAAGGAACTTGTTGTCAGTTGAGAGACCACTTAGTGCTCTTATACTCTCGTCAGTGTGCAGATAAAAGCGAATCAGACCTGCTGTTCCCTGAAGCCTCCTCCACTGGAGAGGCTGTAGAGGAGCGTTTTGTTTCGCCACTGGTATGCAGAGAGCTGCCCGGACGCACAAAGACGCCGGTAATAACAGTTAATCTTTGCAAAGGTTCAATGGCTGCCAACCATCCAACCAACCAGCAGGCTGCGATTCAGAGCCGTCCCAACAATGGCAATGAAACATCAAAGTCGGAGGGAACGCAGAGCGGCCGGTTCTCATCACCTAAATCAACAAGGCCTCGGCAGAAAGTAAACACACAGCGTTAACAGAAGGAGTCACATTCATGCGGATGTTACAGTCTGCCTAAATCTGCCACAACACACATTACCAAGCTAATTAAACATCTCATTAACCAGTGGTGGAGGAAGTATTCACATCCAAAGTAAACAAAGACATACTGTAGTCTAAGAATGCTCCATTACAAGTAAAAGTCCTGTATTCAAAGTGTATATTAAATAGAAAATGTTACTTAAGCAAAAATATAGGAGTAAAGTAGTAATAAATATGTGAAAGTATAAAAAAGTAAAAGTACTTATAATGCAGACTGGCTTCTTTTAGATTGTTCTATTATCAGTGATAATCATATTTTGTTTTTATGTAAAGCACATTTAGTTGCCCCTGTGTATGAAATGTGTTATATAAATAAAGCTGCCTTGCCTTTCCTTACCTCACCACTGGCAGCCATGAGGAGCAATTTTGGGTTAAATATCTTGTGATTGGTGGACGACCCGCTCTACCTTCGGAGCCACAGCCCCCATTAAGTCTGAGTAAGTCTGCTTGCATCCATGATTTAACTTCATCGAGGCAGTTCGTGGAAATGTAGAGCTGGGCGTCATCAGCGTAGCGGCGAAGGTAGAGACCTTGACGATGGTTGATGTTACCGAGGGGGAGCTTGTAGAGGATGAAAAGGAGAAGCACGGATCCCCGAGGGACACCTTGGCTCAGAGGAAGTGCAGCTGTTCATGTTGATGAACTGTTTGTGAGTGTTGAGCTGAATCTCAGGAATGGGTCTCAAAGAACTACACTTCCCAGAGTGCACCAGCAGCAGCAAACTGGCTGCTTGTCACCTAATCAGTGATTGTCAGTGACTTGGAGCAACTGTGAAGACATGGAGGTTCTCAGTCATTCAGACAAACAAACTTCAGAGAGAAGAAGCTCCAAGTTCACACATAGGTTCAATCCAAAGACGCCAACGGTCGGTGAAATGTTTTATTTACTTTCATGGTGTTTGAAATGCTGCTTAATATGTTCAAGTTTATGTTTAACTGCTGTGTAGATTGGTTAAGGAACACATTGCAGCATTGACTTCATTGATTTTGTGTTAAATGAGTTTGTGCTAAAATAATATTTCATTTTGAGTTTGAAAAATTAAAAGTATAAGATACAAAAGGATAATGCAGAGTTAAAAATGTTAAAATTCTGTTAAATCTTAAAACTTTACTAAAAATTTGGTTAAATTCATGAAATTAGATTTTCTTTATTCCAGTTAAAAGGCTTTAGTGGTTAATTCATTTAAAATTCATTAAAGTTGTTTAATTAAAATGTTAACGTTTGTTTCTGTCTTTAAAGGTTTACAACCTAATTTACTGAACAGACCAATCAACTGACAAAGCCAAAAGAAAAATAAAGTGATTGATTGAGTTGGAAATTTGAGTTGTTCCTTGTGTCCTTTGGAAGTTGAACAAGAGGAGGATTTGACAGTGAGATATGATTTTAGCCAGGAGAGGGCAATACCGGTGATGCTGAGGGAGGATTCGAGGCTGTAGAGAAGAAGAAGAAGGTGTGGCTGATGGTGTCCAAAGTGAGAAGTGAGGTTGAGGAGGATGAGAATACTGAGGTGACCCCTGGCTGAGGAGAGGGGGAGGTCTTTGGTGACTGTTTCAAACCAGATTGAGATGGTTTGAGCAGGTTGTGGGAGATGAGGTGGGAATTTTTGATAGCAGGGAGAAGATTGGAGACAGGCTGGAAATTGCTCTCGTGATATCAGGGTTGAGTCCGGGTTGTTTTTGAGGATGAGTGGTGACGGCAGCCAGTCCTAGCGTTCAGAGAGGTGAATCAGAGTTGAATGGAGGAGTTCATGATCTCTGTGATGAGTGAAGAGATAACTGGTAGGTAGACTTTGACAAGATTAGATGAGATGAGAACCAGAACACAAGTGGAGCTTTTCTTTCCTGCCATGAAAGTTGGACAGCTCCATTGTAGACGGAGGGGAGGACTGAGATATGGAGATGGGGTGTGGAGAGGTCGGTGGGGGGGGGGTAGGTTGCTGTACATGGTGCCAATTAGTGTTTGGAAAATGAAAGCAAAGAAGTGCACTTTTTTACTGTAATGGATTTGTTGTTGTCACTGAGTTTAACTGTCAAATTTGGCCCATTTTTACATTTCAGAGCTGTAAAAACACCTTAAAACCTTTTTAATTTTAGCCTGACATTTGATTACTTCTCCTAATGTGACCCAGAATAGACAAAAATGCACAGTTTTTGTAGAGTAGGACCCATATTTATTCAAAATTTAAAAAATATACTGTTACTTATTTAATACAATTCTCCATTAACACAAAGTGTAAAAACTGAAGAATAAACTCTCTCAGCTCTCTGAAAGCTTCATTAAGGATGAATCTTGCTGTTTATATTTGACCAATGATGAGGTATTTACGAATGATTTGTTGTGCAGAAATGTGTTAGACTAATTATGCGGGGATACTGTGGATGGTCTGAAGTTGAACAGTGTGTGAGGGTTAAGAAGTTTGAGTATTGTAGAAAAAGAGTCTTGTGGTTTGTGGACCTGGAGTGTGAGGGGTCAGGGTCAGGTTTAGGCTGTGATAAGAGCATCCTCGTGTGGTTGAAGGTAATCCATGTAGGCTTGGAGATGCACTAAACCAGTCCTCTTTTAGAGTCTTTCAAACTGGTGCTTATGGGATTTAATTTATAATAGTTCAGGAGTATATCAGGGAGCTGAGTCACTATAACTTCTCAGGTTTGAACCCTTTGTAGTTCATACCAAGAAAGTGCTATTTAAAAAATAATTGATTTGCTTTTCCTTCCTCGTTGAGGCCATGACAACATAAAACATGGATTTATTTCCTCATTGAGCCTAAATGTGATGTTTTACAGACTCATTCACACCTCCTTGGTTCTAAACTTTTATTAAAAACATGTTATGATTTGTGTTATTCTTCGTTTATACAATAAAGGACAACCTGTATCTATAGCAACCATAACACAACCTGTATCTATAGCAACCATAACACAACCTGTATCTATAGCAACCATAGAACAACCTGTATCTATAGCAACCATAACACAACCTGTATCTATAGCAACCATAGAACAACCTGTATCTATAGCAACCATAGAACAACCTGTATCTATAGCAACCATAACACAACCTGTATCTATAGCAACCATAACACAACCTGTATCTATAGCAACCATAGAACAACCTGTATCTATAGCAACCATAACACAACCTGTATCTATAGCAACCATAGAACAACCTGTATCTATAGCAACCATAGAACAACCTGTATCTATAGCAACCATAACACAACCTGTATCTATAGCAACCATAACACAACCTGTATCTATAGCAACCATAGAACAACCTGTATCTATAGCAACCATAGAACAACCTGTATCTATAGCAACCATAAGACAGCCTGTATCTATAGTAACCATAACACAATCTGTATCTATAGCAACCATAGAACAACCTGTATCTATAGCAACCATAGAACAACCTGTATCTATAGCAACCATAACACAACCTGTATCTATAGCAAGCATAGAACAACCTGTATCTATAGCAACCATAGAACAACCTGTATCTATAGCAACCATAGAACACTCTGATGGTCTGTCTGTGCATTACATACCTCATACAAGTGCTAAAGATTGACCTAAAAGTTAAATGGGTTCAATAGATTTAGTTTTTGAGTAGATATCATGACACAACGTGACTTCTACCAAACGGTTGAGCAGACCTACGAAGGGTTAATGGGAACCAGCTGACAGTAGGAGAGTGTGTCACTATGAGAACAATAACACACTGATATTAATAATTAAAAAGGAGCAGATTCGATCAATCGTTCTGAGCGTGCTGTGTTGTGAACTTGACCGATGGATTGATAGGAGAGGATGAGTGTTTCCCCAGAGGGCTCCGAACCTGCCTGCTGACTGTTACCAGCTGCTGACCTCTGACCCCTCTGGTAGCAGGGATGAGAAAGGAAGGGGGGGGGGGGTTATACAGTGAGTGTGGCAGCAGGGGGGAGGGAGGTGTTTAATGACACCCTCGTCTGTTCTTTGTGACATGACCTCATTACCTCAATCCATGTATTGATAGAGGGAGAGATTATCCTCAATCTGACAACATATTCAACCACAGTGCTGCTGTTAAAGGGGCAGTTCAACCAAACTATAACATAAAATGTGGATATTTCTGCAGCAGAAAGTACGTCCAGTTAAATGTGTGGACAGTGTGAAGGGTAATATTTCATTAACTTCACTGAGTTGGAGGCAGATATCAAATAAAACCTCATGTCTGAACAGATGCCACCAGAGAGAAGAATGAAAATATGTTCATTTGTAATCTGTGTGAAATAATACGTTAAAGGTGATGATGCTCCATTTTAAATGCATCAGGGTGAATTTTATATGTAATTTTCCTCATGAAATGCAGAAATAAAGAGGTGTAATTTTTTTGTTTTTCTTTTACTTATTCTTGTTTATTCCGGTTTTATTTATTTTTTACTAGTTTTTTTTACATTCTTGCTTTTTGCTCGTTTCTTTTGCCTTTTTTCATGTTTCATGCTTTTTATTAAATTTTTTTTAAAACTGTTTTTGTTTTATATATTCTTATTCTTATTCTAGGTTTTTTTCTCATTTCGATCCTTTTCATGTTTCTCTTTTTTCTTCTTTATGCTCTTCCTTTTTGTTTTTGTTCTCACTTTATTATTATTTTTTCCTATTTTCTACAATTTTTTTGTCCTATTTTCAGTTTTTTTTTCTCTTTCTTTCTCTTATTCTTCTTTTCTTTTTCCCCCCATTTTATCATTTTTGTCCAGTTTTCTTTTTTTTATATCTGTTTATGGATATTTGGACGTGTGTCGTCAGTATGTTGCTTATAATATAATCACATCACAAATATAATGTATAAATGTATTTAGCTAAAAACAAACACAAATGTTATATAAAACATATTAAACTACATGCAAAGAAAAACACTTTAAATGCTCTTAAATGTTCTGGGAGCCTTTTTGGATATTTTATCTGACTACACACAAGAACATCAAGCAGATGATCCAGAAGCTGTTGAACCTTCAGGACTCAACAACCTCCAAAAACCCACACTTACCACAGGACTTGTGTGTGTATGTGTGACTCTCAGTGTGATCCTTGTGTGAATGTGTTGACCTGTATGAAGGTGTAGCAGGGCGGAGCTTAAACCACATCAACAGTGAAACAATAAAAACCTGGATGTGCTTATCTTGATGTGCTGGAAACGCTGTGGGAACCTTCCCTGGGGGGGAAATGTTGTTGTCTGTTGGTTTCAATGGCCGAGTCGTTTCTCACGTAACATCATCCGAGGGTGGAACCTGTCCCATCTGAAAAGGAAGTTTGCTGCAGCTTTTTTCTGTGACTGTGAGACAACACTGATTATCACCTCAACATCATTCCCCCTTTAGTGTTGATACAGAGACGGAGGAACTACACAACATCCTGTAGACCTCGTTTCTATGAATATTAACATTTTACACACCAACTTAACCCTTTGTGTCAAAAACTAAATCTATTGAACCCATTTAACTTTTAGGTCAATCTTTAGCACTTGTATGAGGTATGTAATGCACAGACACACCATCAGGTTGTGTTATGGTTGCTATAGATACAGGTTCCTTCCTTCCTCTTTTCCTTCCTTCCTTCCTGTCATCTGTCCTTCCTTCCTTCCTTCTTTCCTTCCTTCCTTCCTTCCTTCCTTCCTTCCTTCGTGTCATCTGTCCTTCCTTCCTTCCTTCCTTCCTTCCTTCCTTCTTTCCTTCCTTCCTTCCTGTCATCTGTCCTTCCTTCCTTCCTTCTTTCCTTCTTTCCTTCCTTCCTTCCTTCCTTCCTTCCTCCCTGTCTTCTTTTCATTCCTTCCTTCCTTCCTTTCTTGCCCACTTTCATCCTTCATTTCTTCCTTCCTTCTTTCCTTCCTTACTTCCTTCCTTTGTGTCATCTGTCCTTCCTTCCTTCCTTCCTTCCTTCCTTCCTTCCTTCCTTCCTTCCTTCCTTCCTTCTTTCCTTCCTTCCTTCCTTCCTTCCTTCCTTCCTCCCTGTCTTCTTTTCATTCCTTCCTTCCTTCCTTCCTTTCTTGCCCGCTTTCATCCTTCATTTCTTCCTTCCTTCCTTCCTTCCTTCCTTCCTTCCTTCCTTCCTTCCTTCCTTCCTTCCTTCCTTCCTTCCTTCCTTCCTTCTTTCCTTCCTTGAAGAGAAGAGAAGAGAACAGGACAGTTGGTGTTTTACTACTTAGGTTGTTTAATCCTGTTGAATGAAAATGGACCGGTTGGTTTTCATACTTGGGACGATTCATTTGGGCAAATCTGAACACAGAACCGAGACTCTTTAGAGGATACATACTCCAAATCTGGACTTCTTCTGACACATTGCTGTCATGTCACCTCAACCTGGTTATTATGGGATGTTGTAAATATGTATGAGACCACTGCATGTTCCTTGCAACCAAACAGCAGCCATAATGAAGAGTAGGAATGTAAAACACCACCACAACATCAGCTCATCACACATCCCAAAAACAACTGTGCCTTGGTTGCTAAGGCGGTTGCTAAGGTGTCTCCACTCTCATATCTCAGATGTGATTCAGCTGAAATCCTGCTGCTATAGTTAGTTTATGTAGAAGCTTCCTGAAGCCGACCAATCAGAGCAGAGTTTGTTACTTATCTACTTAGATCTTTACTTTGTTAGTTAGATCGTTACTTACATACTTTGTTCGTTACTTAGTTTGCGACTTACTTTGTTAGACTCTTACTTACTTCATTACCTTGTAACCTAGATTGTTAGTTAGTTAGTTAATTGATTACTTAGTTCGTTACTTAGTTACTTAGCTAAGGCAGTTGCTAAGGTGGTTACTAAGGTGGTTGCTGAGGCGGTTGCTAAGGTGTTTTCACTCTCATATCTCAGATGTGATTCAGCTCCAACATGTACGGATGTGATTTGAGAAGTTGAACATTTGGAGTAAAGAAGAAGAAAAAGAAGTGAAATCCTGCTACTATAGTTAGTTTATGTAGAAGCTTCTTGAAGCCGACCAATCAGAGCAGAGTGGGCTCATCAGGAAGAGGGGGGGGGGGGGAACCAATGAGATGACAGAACACTCTCACCTGGCTTGTCATGATGCATTTTGGTTCACATGGAAACAAAACCAAGTTCTCCCCGACTGCTGCCTTTATAATCCCAAATAATCTGGGGCACCACGATTGATACATGACATCATAATTATTATATAAACCAATCAATCGCATCATATCTGGAGGTTTGCCATGTAGTCTCTCAGCAGTTTGTTGTTGGTGTTTCAGTGTTATCGCTCCAGGCAGGATTCAAACCTGCTCCGTCATCACATCCACTTCCTGTGCCAATTGGTTGATTGATCGATGGCTGTGTGGCTCCGCTCTCCCTCTGCAGGATCAATGATCTGAGCAGACTGAGCTATCTAATCGTTTTTCTGCTTGTTTTTGTTTGTTTGTGTCCTGGAATTTTGGTCTGCTTGTGTCCTGCTGTTTGGTGGTGAGGGGGAGGGGGGGGGGGGGGGGGGCATCATGAGAAAAAAGCTTTACTGAATGAGACACACAGTAAACAGGTGAAAGAGAAACAGATCTCACTATCAGGCTTGTTGGTTTTAGCCTGGAGATCATTTCAGGTCACAGTCTCGTGTTTGGAGGGAAAAATCACTCTTAGTTTGGAGGAAAGTCATGGAAAACTGTCCGAAAGCCCCCCCCCCCCTCTTCCCCCCAACACCACCACCCTAAAAAAAAAAGAAAAATCCTTGAATGGGGCGCTCTGTGGGAGTACGACTAATTTTATTAGCCCCCTTGGAAACATTCAACCTAACAAGTGGAAAGAAGTTTCTGCATAAATTAAAGATAATCCAGAGTAAATTATGCAAATATATTCGCTCTGATAAAGGAAGGGGGCGGTGTGGTAGTTTATTGTGAGGTTAAAAAATCTGAGCCAGTGGTTGAAACTGAACTGAGGGAAACTTCACTTAAAGGTTTGTGTGTGTGTGTGTGTGTGTGTGTGTGTGTGTGTGTGTGTGTGTGTGTGTGTGTGTGTGTGTGTGTGTGTGTGAGCCTGTGAGGAAACAACACGGGGGTGGGGGGGGGGTTGCATCATGTGTGAATCACTGAGAGGACGAATGAGGCTCTGATGAGAGAAAATAACTTAAATAACAAACAGAAACATTTGTTTGGTTGCAGAATATTTCATCCAGTCAGTTTTCAGACTGATTAAAATCAACCTGCAGAGACAGAATCCACCGCGGTCAATGTAGTCGTTTAGTTAAAGGATCATTCTGGTGATTTTTTGATATATTGTTCTTAATGTCAACAACCGTGCATGCATGATTAGACTCTGACAGACATTGGGAATTTCTCAAAGAGGTTTAGTTCAAAGTTAAGACTTCAACAGACTGATACTTGGAAAATGTGTCACCTGATCTTGAGGAAACTTTAAGATTCGTCAAAAGGTTTTTAAATATTAGAGCTGCAACTAAAGAGTATTTTTTTTATTATAGATTAAACTGTCTGAATGATTGCTTCGTTGTTTGGTCTGTAAAATGTCAGAAAATGATAAAAAACCATCACAGAAGATGAAATAAATCAGCAAATATTCACATTTAAGAAGCTGGAGTCAGAGAATTTTTGACTTTTTTTTCTTAAGACTGAAAACATGATTTCTGTTATTAGTGTTTGTTTCTGTTTCTAAACAAAGTAACGTGACCAAAGTCTTCATAATAAAGGAACATGTGACCCAATGCAGCGGTAGATAGATAGATAGATAGATAGATAGATAGATAGATAGATAGATAGATAGATAGATAGATAGATATACTATACCATACTTAATAAAATAGAAAAATAGTTATATTAAATTAAATTAAATGCAAACAATGCTAATGTGAGACTCACTGATGTGTTTTTAATAGTTTTTAAACAACAACAGAGGAATAAGATATATCAGAGTCTGACACACACACATGATACTTAATAGATCAGTTCATTGTTGGTTTCGATCCAAAACATGAGATTTGATGACAAGATTAAAAACAAAGAAAATTGACAGACTTCTGCAGGTGTGAGAGGTTTGAAAGTTTGCTCCATTTAAGCTGAGATTCTTCTGGGACACTGAAGGAGCTCTGGACTCTTAGCATCTGCAAACGTTAGTGTGAGGATGCATCTGTATGTGCACGAAGATTATGTCCTAAAATAAACTCCAGACATGCACCCTTTTACATTAATCTGCTGTTAATTGAACATGTCGGTCTCATGTCTGAATAAGTGCCAGAGACCTGAACTTTATTGTAACATTTTTAACAGACACAGTAGTAGTCAGGTAGTGAAGACACTGTGTGAGTGATTTAAAGCTGCATTCTCTCTAATGGCCAGCAGGGGGCGACTCTACTGACTCCATATAGAAGTCTATGAGAAAATGAGTCTATTTCTCACTTCATTTATTACCTCAGGTAAACAGTTTATGGTCTCAATCAGTAGTTTCAAGTCTTCTTCAACACAGCATGATGATGATTTTTTATAGATTATGGCTCCATTTAAAGTAAAATAGACGATAAAGCAGCGTATGATTAAGGGTGTTGCTACCTTGTGATTGACAGGTCTCTACCATGGTGGTGTATGAGGAGCTGTAGTTGGACTCAGCTCCACACTCTCAACCAAATATGGTCACTTCTCATCACTTCTGGCTCCAAAACAATACAAGATGGCGACGGTCAAAATGTCAAACTCGAGGCTTCACAATAGGAGTCCTCAAACCAACGGGTGACGTCACCATGGTTACGTACATTATCTTTGTTTAGTGTCTGTGCTGTAGACTAGCTGCTGAACACAGTGGAGCATTTAGCAGCTAAAGAGCCAGATGTTTCCCTCAGGAGTTGGTAGAGAGTAAAAACAGAGTAAAATATTGGACTTTACATTCAGCAGGTTGACAGAAACACGATGAACTAATGAATCATAATGTTGATCAGTAACTGCTGGATGTGGAAATAAGTCAATATATCTACTTATAAGATGATGATATGTCAAAGTTGTGTTCACTGCTTGTCTCTGATGAAGTTAATCAGATTAAGAGGTATTCCTGAGATTCAAACCAACATTTCTTCATTCCTACACACGCACACACACACACACACACACACACACACACACACACACACACACACACACACACACACACACACACACACACACACACACACACACGCACTTGTCTCACATTCCCACAGCGAATCGTGATTTCTGGGTCACCGCCGATCTTTTGGTCTCCATTTCAGTGCGAGGTGGAAGTGTCTCTCAGGGGTCACGAGGTTGAAAACAAAACCCTTAAAAAAAGAAAAAGAAAAACCCCACACTCCTTTTCTGCCATTTCACCCAATTACTCTGTAGGTTGTGGTTAATGGCTTCCTGCTGTGAGGCTCCAACTGCTGCTGAGCTGAAACTCTGTCCTCTGATTTTAATGCTATTTTATTATTTACAAGCTCTAGATTATAGCCATTTTACACCTGAACGTTGAGAAAAAAAATGTCTAAATTCTCTGATTCCAGCTTATTAAATGTGAATATTTCCTGGTTTCTTTTTAGTCCTTTATGACAGTAAAAGGAATATATTTGGGTTTTGGACATTTGAGGAGTTCATTTGGACTTTGGGAAACACTGATCAACATTTTTCATCATTTTAATGGCGAAACGAATCGATAATTGAGGTAATTGTTAGTTGCATCCCGGCTAGTGTGTGAGAAAGTTACCCTGATGATGTCATAGTGATGTCACTGGAGAAGGGTTGGGCGAGGGGTGAGAGGGGGATGAATTTAACTAAATATGAAGTTAAAGTTTGTCCAAATGAGTCAAATCTTCACCTTTTATGTTTCAGCGTTACACTGTACACTGACTGTTGTCCTCGAGTCAAGGAAGGGAGGGAGGAAGGAAGAAGGAATGAAAGGAGGGAAGGAAGGGAGGAAAGGAAAGAAGGAAGGAAAGGGGGAGGAAGGAAGGAAGAAGGAAGGAAAGAAAAGAAGGAAAGGAAGGAGGGAGGAAGGAAATGAATGGAAAGAAAGAAGAAGGAAGGAAGGAAAGGAAGGAGGGAGGGAGGAAGGAAAGGAGGAAGGAAGGAGGGAAGGGAGGAAGGAAGGAAGGAAGGAAAGGAAAGAAAGAAGAAGGAAGGGAAAGGAAGGAGGGAGGGAGGGAGGGGGAAAGGAAGGAGGGAGGGAGGGAGGGAGGGAGGGAGGAAGGAAGGAAGGGAAGAAGGAAGAAGGAAGGAAGGAAGGAAGGAAGGAAGGAAGGAAGGAAGGAAGGAAGGAAGGAAGGAAGAAAGGAAGGGAAACACGGTACAGTATCAGGAGAGAAAAAGTCCAACTTTCTTCCCTCACTTGAGCGTTTTCACTTCTTTACTCTCCCTCTCTCCCTCTCCCTCTCCCCCCTTTTCTTTCCTTCCTCCCTGCTTCTCTTTTCCCCTAATTCTCTCATTTCTTTGTTTCTTTAATCCAATACATGAACACCATTTAACACTCTGAATTAATAAAAGGGGAAGAGCTATAGAGGTTGAAATAACCTTAAAAATAATAAAATGATGTTATTCTTAATATGTTTTAATTTTTCTCTCCTAGATTTATTTATTTAATGTCATTTTTCATGTTTTCCCTCCTTCTATTCCCCTTTTCTTTCCGTAATTCCCCTAATTTCTTTGTTTCTTTCCTCCTTCCACCTTTACATTAACATCATTTAACACTGCCTTTAAATGACTGAACTGATGTGTGTGTGTGTGTGTGTGTGTGTGTGTGTGTGTGTGTGTGTGTGTGTGTGTGTGTGTGTGTGTGTGTGTGTGTGTGTGTGTGTGTGTGTGTGTGGAGGAGGTGAGGCCGGTGTGGCTGCGGGTTGTGGGCGGCTCCTCTTCACTCAGTCAGTCGGTGTGGAGGAGAGCGGACGGAGCGCAGCACCGGGACCCGGATCTGTACTACACACACACACACACACACACACACACACATACACAGAAAGACAACAACAGACTAAACCGACCGACCCACGAGCAGCCAGGCAGGAGCTGAGCGGGCAGCATGGAGCTGTGACCGGGACCTGCTCCTAAAAAAATCACTTGATTTGTTTGTTTAACGCATCCGCGAGATTTCCCCCAACATGGAGACTACTGGCTGCTGGCTGCTACTGGCTGCACTCTTCATCCTCATCTGCCAACAAGGTAAGACCTGCTGGGTTCATGTTTTGTCTTCACATGACACAGAAACGTCCAAATGTTTTCACGTGCGCAGCTTTTATTTTGGAAACGTGTTTTTTCAACTTGCTGCTCCAAGTTAAAGGTGAATGCGCAGCAGCTCCAGGTGAGCTGAGAGGGGAAATGTGCCCCAGACAAAACACACAAGTGCTAATGCTGTCTGAGAATTTTGGTTTTTGTCACAATTAGAAATCTTCTGTTACGTTTTTCTATCCAGAGTTGATCCAGCAGTGCGTAACGCGGTGCGCGTCTTTGGAAGAATTCAAGGAAACGCGTCTAAAACGCAAAGATTTGATAGATTTATTTGAATATCAAGTCCACGTTTCGTGTGACTGAGATGCCTCTGGTGTTGTCTTGTTGGTAATCAGCCTCAGTGCTCCTCTGCGGCTCTGTGAGATCGCAGATTAAAACGTTTGGGAGGCGCAGGGCGTCACATAGCTGCTCCAAACCGGAGCTGTCAAGCATGAAAAGAGAAGTTTGGACACGGTAGTCTGAGTGGCTTATTAAGAGTGTCAGAGGCTCCATATCTGGCAACCACGACAGCAGTAATCCTATAAGGCTACTCAAAAAGAGATTTAATCATATAGAAAACTATAAACCAACAGACATCTGTTTTATTTCACACTCTGAATGATCTTATTCAAGTTTTGTTTGGTTGGAGGAAAACGAAACGCCTTGAATCAGTGTAAAAACTAAATAGGAGGTCAAGTAATGCCACTCGTTTAATCTCCTGCAGGAACATGGAGGTCTCTGACCAGGAAGAGATAGTGGAGACAGATTTTGAGTGTTTTCTGGAGCCTTGTTGTGTCTGCTGTAAGAATTAAAGGGCTGGTTGCAGGTTTAAGTGGCGTCTGTGTGGACTGCAGTGACTGTTTCAACCTGTCTGCTCGCAAAAATGAAGAGATGCAGGTTCAAAAATTGCCCTCAGGTTGCAGGTTTTCCTTTCCAGCTAACAAGTCTTTCTGTTCTAATGATGCACTTTAAAAAAAAATCTGGTCTAATTAGAAGCTTTTAAACTTCCTTTTTTTGGATGAACATCAGCACCAATCAGTCTGTGCTGCAGCGGTGAAATGAATGATGTTGACTCTGCTCTTCAGTTCTGTCTTATTTTTAAATAAATAACACCTGAGTTTCAGTGTCTGTACTTTCTTTTAAATCTCCAACCTCAAGGTTAATTCTACAAGACTTTTATTTGATCATTTAATAAAAGAAACCAAAGTTCTCAAAGGTCTAAACAATCAGTCCAGAGTCCCAAAACATTACAAATACTTATTTTTTAAACAATATTTTTTATTTGAAATGAGATTACAACATTTTGAGGCCAAGTTGGCTCTTCATCGGGTACAGAAGCATCCAGAAAATGTCTCAAATATTAAAGAAAAACTTTAACTTTGGTACTTCTCAACCTGGACCTTATTTTCCCATCATTTCATGTCTAAGTGATTAATGAGGACAACGGGTTCTGAAACTGGTCCAGCTGGCAGCCATGAAACAGGCTGTAATGTAATGTGACGGTGCAGCAGCGCCCATCGATGTTACGTCTGGTTCTGACACTTCCAGGCTTAGATTGTGAGGATGGAAAGAATCACACAGAGGAATAAAACACTTTTCTTTATCTTTCACCTGATCCTGTTTGTTTGTTGTTGTCTAATGAAGTCTCACTCGAGGAGAAGTCTCACTCTGAGATCTCACGAGAGTTGAGGTGTTGTTGAGATGTCAGCTGAAATATTAGAGAGAGAGAGAGAGAGAGAGAGAGAGAGAGAGAGAGAGAGAGAGAGAGAGAGAGAGAGAGAGAGAGAGAGAGAGAGAGAGAGAGAGAGAGAGAGAGAGAGAGAGAGAGAGAGAGAGAGAGAGAGAGAGAGAGAGAGAGAGAGAGAGAGAGAGAGAGAGAGAGAGAGTTTATTGTGTTAGAGCACAGAAACAAAGCTTAGTGTTATGTTAAAGATTTTTAATAATCAACTGTTGTGAGATTTCAGAGCAAAACTTGGTGTCCAATCAGAGAAACCCACACATTCCCATCCATCTATCCATCATCTATCCATCCATCCATCTATCCATCTATCCATCTATCCATCATCTATCCATCCACCATCTATCTATCTATCTATCTATCTATCTATCTATCTATCTATCTATCTATCTATCTATCTATCTATCTATCTATCTATCTATCTATCTACCTATCCATTCATCCATCATCCATCTATCTATCTATCCATCCATCTATCCATCCATCCATCCATCCATCCATCCATCCATTCTCTGCTGCTTATCCAGGCCCGGGTCATGGTGGCATTAGGCTGAACTATGAAGCCCCTTTCTCCCCAGAAACGCCCTCCAGCTCCTCTTGGGGGATCCTGAGGCATTCCCAGGCCAGGACGGACATGTAATCCCTCCAGCGTGTTCTGGGTCTTCTCCCACCTCAGACAGCATGTCCATGTGGGCCACACATGGGTTAAATGTGGGCTACGTTGGTACTGAGTGTGCTTGAACTGGGCAAATTTTTTAGGTCCCACATGGTTTGGGGCGGCTGTGGATCAGGAGGTAGAGCGGTCGTTCACCAATTGGACGATTGGCGGTTTGATTCCCGGCTCCTCCAGTCCACGTGCCGATGTATCCTTGGGCAAGACACTTAACCCCAAATTGCCCCCGTTGCTATGCCAACGGTGTATGAATGGTTAGTTTCCTCCTGATGTGGTAGCTCCTGTCATCAGTGTATGAATGTGTGTGAATGAGATGTAGAGTAAAAGTGCTTTGAGTGGTCATAACGACTAGAAATACACTATATACAGTATGTACAGTCCATTTCAGTAACATGGTCTGGCTGTATGAGCCCCATAAGGGATGTAAGTGGGCTAAGCAGGCATGGGCATAAACTGGGCAAATTGTATCTGCCCCACATGTGTAACCCAGTTGGGGCCCCATCTAAAACCCAGTCAGAACCCATGTTATGTTTTTCATGGTATGTTTATCTTATTTTCTCTCTATGGATTGTGTGATTTCATTGTAACTAAATGATGTTACTGTGTGTAGATCATTTGATTTTGTCCATATGTGATTATCATTTCAGCATAATTAGTTCTGTAAATGCCTTGTCATTTCTAGGGTACTCCTTGGGTAGTCAGTATTGATTTTATGATCAATAAGAAGGGATTGTTTGGGGATTTTGCATCATTTACGTCAATCATTGGCATCTAGTGGGTCAAACTAGGCTCTGCGGTCATCGCGAGGCCACACCAAGTCTTGGTTTAGATCAGGCGGGGAGTTCCGGTCCTCTGAAATGATGCCAACGCGGAAGTAACTTTAAAACTGCATTCTATCAAAAGGCCACCAGGGGGCGACCGTTTTGGTGTCAAAAGGACTTCCGTCTCTATACAAGTCAATGGAGAATTCACCAACTTCTCACTTGATTTCTAACCTCAGTAAACGTTTTCAAAATGTGTTTATGGTCTCAATCGCTAGTTTAAAGCCTTCTTCAATGCAGTATGATGTTCATTTGGGACATTTTGGCCTCCCTGATTTTATATGTGACGATAAAGCAGGGTATGCATTAGGGCGTGGCTACGTGGTGATTGACAGGTTGATTGGTTCACAGGTTCAGGAGGGCGCCTCATGCTCCTCCTGATGCCCATATAAGTAGAATCCATGTTTTTATTTTTCCCAGCATGCACCGGAAATTTTCAAGATGGCGCTGCTCAGATCCGATACTATTGGCCTCCGAGCAGCAGTCCACAAACCAATGGGTGACGTCATGGATGTTACGTTCATTTCTTATATACAGTCTATGGTTTAGACACTGACATGGACAAACACAGGTGGGGTTACCATGGAAACTGCAGACAAACCCACATGGGAACCATATTTGCAGCCCAGATTTAACCTTTACGGGCCCACATGGACAATGCTGGCTGGGCGTCCAGGAGGCTTCCTTATCAGGTCCCTTCAAAACCCTAAAACATTGTTGTTAAGGTTCAATATCCATGTCTGAACTTGTACTGTTACGACACGAAACAGTAGAGAAGTAGTTCTCTAATGACAGGTCACTGAACTCTTTATCAGCATCTAGTCGTGATTCAGATTCTTTGTTAGACTTTGAAGAATTTCTTTTTAAAAGCTCGTCAAACACAAGACGATGCTGCTTTGTGCTGCAGTTAACAATACTTTATTATCATGAGTCAATACGGGCTGGAAACAGCTAATCAACAGATGAATCAGTACTAATGATAGTGTTAGGCTTTCAGGTGGCAGATCAGTAACTGTTCTTGCTCTCTGACAGCTGCCTCCGGGATTCTCTGCTGTCAGCGCTGCTCTCATGACTCTTTATTGGCAGCTGTGTTATTAATATTTTTGGTTTCGGTTCGGTCTCTCCTGCTTCTGACACTGATACATTAGTTGTGTTTTTGTCTGCTGCTTTCTGACAGCAGGACCTGAAGCTTAATGAGGTGGAAAATAATAATGAAGTACATCAAGTCTTATATTTATGTTTCAGTTCTGAGGTACTTTTTGTCTTTTGACGTCTTACAGAAAGCAGTGTGTAGTCGGCTCACATTTCAGATGTCTATGAGTTGTTAACAGCTCCACCAAATAGTGATTCTTCCCTCTAAACTTCTCACATGCTTTCATTTCAATAAATGTTCAAATGATCCAATATTTCAGCAAAAATCAAAGATTAGAGAAAAAGTCCAAAAACTGAAAACACATTTGTGTATCAGAACTTAGTTTTTTCTTCTTTCCCATTAATCATCTCACCACCCCTCACATTTATCTACTGACCCTTTGGAGGGGCCCCACCCCTAGGTTGGGAACCACTGGACTAAACTAGCTAACTGTATATAAAGTAGTGTAAACTAGCTCCACCTCCAGCAGCTACAACAGTAACATGCTGCTCTAACACTGATGCTTCACTATTAATAATCTAATGATGTCATAATAATAATATATCAGTCAGAGGACCAAACCACTACTTTACTGTAATACTGCATACTACATCACTCATAATACTGCAGTACTTTTACTGTAATACTGCATACTACATCACTATAATACTGCAGTACTTTACTGTAATACTGCATACTACATCACTATAATACTGCAGTACTTTTACTGTAATACTGCATACTACATCACTATAATACTGCAGTACTTTACTGTAATACTGCATACTACATCACTCATAATACTGCAGTACTTTACTGTAATACTGCATACTACATCACTCATAATACTGCAGTACTTTTACTGTAATACTGCATACTACATCACTATAATACTGCAGTACTTTTACTGTAATACTGCATACTACATCGCTCATAATACTGCAGTACTTTTACTGTAATACTGCATACTACATCACTATAATACTGCAGTACTTTTACTGTAATACTGCATACTACATCACTCATAATACTGCAGTACTTTTACTGTAATACTGCATACTACATCACTCATAATACTGCAGTACTTTTACTGTAATACTGCATACTACATCACTCATAATACTGCAGTACTTTACTGTAATACTACATACTACATCACTCATAATACTGCAGTACTTTTACTTTGCTATATTCGGTACTTTTACTGCAGAAAAGTACATTTTTTTCTTTGGTGACATATTTATGAATGAAATTCGTCCACAGAGTGAGACGGATCTCCTTATTTGGACATTCAGACGTGTTTATTATGCTAATGATCAAACCTCATTTGTACAGTTATTAGCATTTGGTCACTTGGAACATTTGAATGAACAAACTACACAAAAGTTGTAAAATAAATGTTAAAACGTTGAACGGGGCTCATTGTCTGCAGCGGTCAGGATGACGTATTTGGTGTCTCTACATTTTGAATGTTTCTTGCTGAGTTTTTGACGGCACAATGTGCATTTGTAATAACAGACCTACCAGTGTGTTCTGCAGCATTGAGGAGCTTTAAGAAGTCAGTTGGAGATGAATCAGGATTTGTCACCATGAGCCTGAACAC